>NC_056723.1:4536215-4626215 GCF_018831695.1 Puntigrus tetrazona | reverse complement strand
TGCGTGGAAACAGGATGAATGAAATGTCACAAAACTGCAGTACACTATTGAAAGAACAAATCACTTCAATCTTTGTTCAGGCTATCAATTCATTCACATTGTCCACACAGAATCAGAATCTGCATTAAAATCACATAGAAAGATTACAGATTCAAGATGCAATAGAATTGAAGATTCTTACGGCAAGTCTCAGGTGTTCTCCAGTTCACGCAAACACCTGCCTTATTGCAGGCTTGAGCATAAGCTGCAACAGCTGTACAAAAGCACTCACAATCTCCACCTGTGTCACATGCACATGAGTCCCTTACACAGTTCTCATAATATGGGCTCGGATCCACCTGTGGGAATAAGCATTTTCCATCTTTCAAAAACTATTTTGGACTATGGGCTTCATTTACTAATCGAAAAGGTTTTCACTTGTACCTTTTTATGGCAGTTTTGGAACGTAACTCTCTTTATGATGCTACATTGTGATTCTGCCCATGCAATTCGACTGGGAGTCTTCAAGCACGGGTTAAAGTCTGGTTTTGCATCATGACACTGGTTTGACAGTTTCCAGCTGTCCACAAACTCCGTTATATCTGTAGTCAGCAGATTTCCCCGAGTGGTAAATTCATCTTTTCCATTTTCGTTATAATTTCCGCACAGGCCACAAACGTCTCCCTTTAAAAATACAAAGACTTTGAGGGACTCTCAAAATTGTCTGAAAGTGTAAGCACAGAGCACAAAAAAATGTGTAGATCACGATTCGCGTCTTCAGTTCACCATGTGCTGAGGTTGCAGGATGATGTATACGGTGGTTTTGTTTTTCCACATAACAGTCAGTCCGATGTCAGCATCAATGACTAAGTACATCCCAATTTTTCTCACAGCGTAACTAATCTCTGGGCCACTTTTATTGTAAATGGCTGTTATGGTCCCATCAGAAACCAGCAACTGAGTCCCCTTTGTGAGAGAGATGACAGAAAAATTTATATTGATGCTGTATGATATTGTATGTGACACCAGTCAGTTCTCAAAACACATCTAAAGGAGTTCATAGCACAAATCTATGTCACATCCAGTGACTGATGTTCACCCCATATTCATTTCATATGTTAATGAAAACACAGGGAAAATTCTTTATAGATATTTTAGATTAAAATGGATATTTACTAAATACCCCTTACAAACATATTTTATTTTACTTTGAGACTACCACAAAGTATTGAACGTCCAGCTAAACGTAAAAACATATAGCATGAGAGCTACACCTGCGGCCTTACCTCCAAAAATATCTTTACAGCCTTTGAACACGTGGTTCCTGTTGTTCCACACGGTATATTCTCAGTAATCACCTGAAAATTGCCCGTTTTATTTCCACACGTGTTCTGCCAGACAAGTAAACGTGACCTCGGTTTATTTTTGAACATTTAAATAAAGCCTCTGATGAATTGCTTTTTGCTATGCACCAATAGCACCTACCTGAACAGCAATATAACTGCAGTCTCCCCTGAAGCCGAATCTTTGTTGATCAAAAGTTCTATAATGTCCACTGCCATAAATGGTGCATATGCCCGGACACTTATTATGTGTGCATTTCCATTCTCCCTTTTGGCAAGTGCTGTAAGTATAGAGGGAGACATAAATCTTGTATAGTTCTACAATTTCACACAATAGACTGTTTAAAGCTAACTAGTGTATTTCTTCATTGTTTAGGTTTTATTGTAAAGTAACTATCACTTATTATACAAAGCTGTCATTTATTCAAATATACAAATAAAAACCTAATAAAATCTTATAGCTTAACACTTAACACATATAATAGTATAATAGTTTATTAATTACACTAAAATAACACACACCAATTATTGCAATCTATGGCTATCTCAGACGCTGGAACATAATACTGTCCATCATGTTTACATGGGCAGTCTTCCTGTTTAACGCAGTTCCCTCTGCCATCATCCAATAGATCTGAAGGACACTGGCAGCCAGACAGACAGTCCAGCGAGAACTGGAAAAAAGGAAGGAAAGCATTATATACAAGCAAATCCTTGTCATGCATAGGCCCACTAGTAAAACCATCAGCAAATTCAAACAATGGATAAACAGATAGATAGATAAACAAAAAGAGTGTAAACGAAGGTAGCATGTCAGCGCTTTCGAACACAGCCATTTCAAGGCATTTTCATTTTTTATACTTAGAACTGTATTGTGAGTAGGATTAATTTCTTCTGCATCGCATCCAAATCCTCTATTATCCAAAATGTAATACCTATAACAGAGCCACTGATAGCATTGATGTTTCTAATAGTAAATCTTTAAGTTAATTTTTCTTTGTGGCTTGACAATGATTTGCAGGGAGGGTGAGACGTTCACTTTCAGTTCTATCGGGCTAAAGTTTGCATTTTCCAAGATCTCCTACTTTAACGTGTTTGCAAACTGCATGCATGTCTGTTAGGGAGAGAGCATGTGAGTATGTGCTTTACATAAAATGTAATTTTGGGGTGAAAACATGGAAGTGATCTGTCGTATTTATGTTTGTTGTATGTTTGCATGTTCTCGGGCAAGTTCCGCTCCTATCTCTTTGTATTGGGAAACATCAAATTCTCCCAAACTGTTTACTAAGCTTATGGTTAAATTTCATATTTGAAACCACCAATGAAATCTGACAGCAACTGTGCAGTCCTAGGCGCATGTGTCAGAATGCTGATAGATCAACCATTATAAGCGTTGCATTTGACCCCATTCAATACTATACAAGTAAAACGTCTCGGGTATTCTATAGTCTTTGATATTGCTTAAAAATTGGTTAATAGTCATGTGCCTCAAAAAAACATAACATAATATCTTTGTAAATCATTAAATAATGGAAGACACTGGAAGTTGAAATCCTTACCTTTGACCGGTATTAGCACATTAATTAATGCTATTGCCTAAAACTGTATGTTGTTAACGAATTAATAAACATGATGACACGTTTAATTATAGTATTCATATAGTACTTAATCTATTAATCAGACAGACTTTTTATTACTTGCTGATGTAGTAATCATTGAAAAAGAAAATGGTTTAGTTTGAATAGTTTAGAGTCATATCTTGACTCATGCTCATTAGTGCACCCTTATTGTTAAGTGTTACTGTGGAAACTCACACAGTCAACGTTCTGTTGCAAACAAGTCTTTGCACAATTTAATCCATGTTCTTCTGGGCCAGCAGTACTGCAGTTGAAAAAAAACATCGGAGAGGAACATTCTGCGAAAGACAGACAAAGATGTTTCACTCTAAATATAGTTTATGATATAAAAACACATATTATAAGACTTTTTACAACAGACGTTGATTGTTGGTTATCAAAACCTCAATTAGCCAGTTATTTTTTAATTTCAATCTTGATAAGACTACTCTATTAGCAAACGTATTTAACCTACGCAGTAAGGAAAAGTACTTTTTCATACCCAGGATCGAGGTTTTCAAGGAACGACAGTGGAATTTTCCATCCGTGCAAACACTGCACAGAGAAATATGATCAACTTGCATTTTGAATTTTTTGTGTAAAAATGTATAAAATGTATACAATAAGCGAGTACACAATGAATTAATTTTTCACAGCATGTTTTTTGGCTCGTGCTGAATCACTACGGTACACTTTTAATAAGTGTTTATGTTCTAACTATTTAGACTGATTCAGGTAGGTCCTGCTACAGAGTAGCCCAGTATCTGAATGATTTACCATAGACATAAACAGAGAGAAATAGCTCCAGCTACAATATTCTTCTGCAAGATGCACGCAGTTCTGTTTATTACCCCTTAGAGTGCCTAAAGTTATGGACTACAGCTTTAAATTCATAGTTTTTAAATTTCTTGTATAACTGTGCACTAATGCTAATATTTACTTACCAGTGTTCATTCCTAATGGTGACAGACTTGCCGGGATAAATTTTTTGTCCATCATTGTAACATGGACATTTTTCCATAGGCACACACAGTCCATTCTCATCCTGGTAGAGTCCCTCTGGACATGCGCATCCATCAACGGGCTCAAAGTTAGGGCTGCAGCTTTGACGCTCCGAGGCGAGAGACAGACAGGTACGCTGACAGCTCTGCAGCTCATAGGAGTAGTTCTGCGAGGCCGGGCAATTCTCTGTATACTTCTCTGAGGGAATTAATTGGAAAGGAATGTGTTGGAAAAGTTTACATACAGAAGCAACATTACATTAAAGTGTTAGTCCACCCAGAGATGAAAATTAGTCTCTGTTTTATTACCCCTCCTAAGGGTATATGGCTTTCTTTATCAGAAGATTTCAATCAGAATTATATTAAAAATAGTCCTGGCTCTTCCAAGCGTAAGAATATGAAATAAGGAGCATCCATCCATATTAAAAAATGCATCGATATGTTTATGACTGTCATAGGCGGAGGCATACCAGCGGATGACGTACGGCCTATGTATAGCGCAAATTAAGGGGTTTTTTGAATATGGACTTTTGATAATGCATTGATTCATTACAGGAGGTTTTTATTCAACCCCCACCAAACCCCACCCATCCACTGGTCGATCTCTACTTACTGCACACAATGTCTCTCCAGCCTTGGAGGATTATTCCTTCAGCTGCACAGGCCCGGGCGTACGAGGAGAAGACGGCACACAAACAGTCCTCGCTCTTCTCACAGGTACAGCTGGAGTATTTGCATCTCTGAAAATACATACACATGTTGTGTTACTGCATTTTGTGGAAGCAGCGATAGATTTGGGATATGTGATCTTTTTCTCTTTTCTTTCTTTCTTATGTTAATACTATAGTATGCATACAGTATGTCAAAGTTTTACAAAAAAAAAAAAATGTAAATGCCTTTAATGAAGTCTCTTATGCTCACCACAGCTTTCAGAAACATTGCTCCAGTCCTGAGTGTCACATAATTCTTCAGAAATTGTTCTAATATGCTTATTTGCTTCTCAGTCATAATTTGTTATGAGTTATTAATAATGGTTCTTATTATTAAAAATGCTACTGTAAAACAGTTTTTGCTGATTAATATTTTGTGGAATATTTTTTCAGGATTCTTTGATTAATAGAAACGGCAAAAAATAGCATCTATTTGAAATAAAATCTTGTAATATTTTAAATCTCTTTACTATAACTTTTGAATGTAATTGTTTTAATTATTTTTTATTTATTTTATTTGATTTTAAATAGAAACGTAAAAATACAATATTTGCCAATAGCTCACAATATGATTTGATTCAGGAGTATATCAATCAATATAATGATATTATGATGTTTTATATATATATATATATATATATATATATATATATATATATATATATATATATATATATATATATATGATAACAGCTTATGACAACATGTTTTTCATGCTTTGCTAAAATGTGCAATGTGTAAAATATAAAGGTAAATCCTCATTTAGAAGCAACAACAATTAGATAAAAAAAAAAAATAGCTGTTAAAACTACTACTTTTCCAACATATTTTGACAAAAGTTCTCAAATGGAAAATGGCATTTTTCTCTCTATAACCTATAAACTTTCAGTTCATACTTTGTAGTAGCTGCCTGGATTGACACTAGAGTGACATGTGGCAAAGAGGCTCTTCTTGTCCGTCATCATGGAACACCAGAGATTGGCAAAGTCCTCTAAAAATATGATAAAAAACAGGAAAAAAAGTAAAATGTAAAAAGATTTTTATTATCATCCATTTTGTGCACTTCTAAAAACCCTTCTGTAGATATATACAAAAATACAGATATGAATGAAATGTATCCACCCTGACTTCACCACATTGACTTTGAAAGCAAAGCAAAGTCTCTCACTGCTGTCACTGCTGTAGGAACAGGGGTCGTCCAGTCTCTCAGTACGGTCGGGGCAGTTGGACTGGGCCTTCCAGGCATTTGCGAAGGAAACCGGTGTACCTTCGACCACTCCCTGAGGGGTCTTCAGATCATCTGACAGCACTTTGTTAAAATTTCCACAGATGCCTGCATGAACAAACAAATTGCACAACATTGGTTATCATGATGGATTCACTATATAATTCAGATGTTTTTATGTGTGTTTTTTAGAAAGAGGTCTCACCACAAGTCTTGTCCTGAAAGCTCTGGTCCAAAGTGATGTAGACCTGCATAAGAGGCACCAGCTGTACCTGCACCTGCAGACCAAAGGTGGTCTGAAGCAGGATGTGAAACGATGAGGGCATGAACACCGTGAAGTCAGCTGAGAGAAATAGAGTTAAAGTGTTTGAAAAATACTTCATAAGATATGCATTTATAGCAATAAATAAAGAGCTCTCTCACTTGTCATGTATGGAAGTGAAATTTCAGCATTGTGTTTCACTGTCCCGTCAGCTTTAATAATCAGAGGCTGAAGAAGAAAGAACACTGTCATATTTTTATGTCAGTATGTTAATGTTTTATGTTGAAGTCAACATTAAATGGTTTCGACTCTTTCTTTTGAGACAATAACTTTATACAAGGTGGACTTTCAGATTTAAAATTTTGCAGGATGGTTTCAATCACATAGAGCTAAGTTGCACACAGCATGAAAAAGAGTGCTCTTTAAAATAGAAAAAACATTTTCAATTGTAATATTTCACACCTACATTAACAAAACATGAAAAAAACCCTTACTGACCCTAAAAGTTTGAACATTACTGTAATATGTGCGTATCATTACTTGTTCATATTGTTTAAAATATACAAGATTGGCGTGTTCTTGATGTTAAAGTTAAGAGTTGTACACACATTTTTGCTGTCGTTGTCAAAAAGCACCGCAATAGATTTCAAACAGGTGTCCGTCTCTTTAGTAAAACAAGGAACGATATGACCAAATATGTTGAACTTGGACTCTTCACAGTCCTACAAAAACACAAACACAAATTATGAATTTTACATATTTAAATATAAGCAAGGGCACAAACTAAATAAATCCCAACATCCCTGAGCAATTACACAAGGTGTAGTACTTTTGAGAGCACATAGTTGCAGTCTCCATGGAAAGTGAATTCTTTCCCATCAAAGGTAGTGAAGTGAGATCCTTCCTCTACTGAACACAGGCCAGGGCCAGGAATACTCGTACAGATCCAGGTTCCCTCCTTACATATACTGAGTTACATGAAATACAATTACAAACAACTTACAGGATACATTGCAGTGATATAATAGAGTGGCGTGCAGCATGTTTTAGCTGAAGTGCAGTATAAAGGTGAAAAGGCTATCGGAGTGAATGTGCTTTATTACCATTCCTCGCTGCGTGTCTTGAGAACCTCTCCTGGGCTGTAGACATCATCATGCATGCACTGACACTTTTCCACCGGGATGCAGCCCATGTTTGAGATTTCATCAAACACAGTTCCTATAACACATTTCATATTTACTGTCTCATTTTGATGTTTCTTTATATCATCCCAGACAGACTGGGTGATCAGATCTCTGTGTGAAGCACTGGTTGTTGTGAGACTCCTTATATTGCTAGACCCCAAACAACAATCTGACTGGCTTATTACAGTTAATGGCAAAATGATGTTTGTAAATGTACACTATTATTTTCTACTGATACACTACAGCAGATTTTAGATGATACATTTTCTTTCGCATTACATTTTTTTGGTTAGGAATAGGTTTGAATTCATAAAAAAGATGATGCTTTTAAGAAGTTCCTCTCCCACTTTAACTTACCTAAAATGATTTGTTATTTGTAATTTCTGTTATTTAAATTGTCAAAACATCATGTGGTGTGACCGTCCGGCCATCATTTTTGTTTTGAAAAAATCTTTGAAATTACCCTTAATCTATTCAGATTAGTTTTCTGCACTCTTTGGCATGATTTACAAAGGGTTTTGTAGTGTCCTGTATAAAATTGCAAAGCATTTTCATTAATATTTTCATAGTAACATTCAAACAAACATTGTCCAATAATCTCCATTTTATGAAAAATCATGAGGTGCGACCATAAAGAAATTACCATTTTGAGACTTTTATATTGACATCCATTCAAAGGTAGGCCAAAACATCATATACCAAGGACCCATATAAGCATCAAGCGGGTTTGTAAATTTCTTTGAAATTTAAAAAAAAAAATAAAATAAAATATGTGGATATCATGTGGTATGACCTCAGAAAAGCAATGAATAAAGTTATTTCTACAAGTGTTTATTTTTATTATACATTTCGCAGTAACCTCTTATGTGAGGCTAGCTTGTTTTGTTAAGGTTACTAATTCTGTGCTTATAAATTCTGACTGAAACTATCATGTGGTGCGACCATTTACCGTGTAGTGCAACCACTGCAGAGTGTTTTCTATTACAGATGTATGTCCCAGATTGGCAGCTTTTTGTGTAGTTATATTTAATTATTGATTTACATACTGTAAATTTTGTTTAGTATTTATGCATTTATTATTTATTTATTAATAACTATTAGGATCTATTTTACTAGATTTCACTACCAAGCAAAGTAAAATAAACTCTCACCATAAGCAGCATGTTAATTTTAACCTTGCAGTCAAGCACAAAGTGCAGATGTTATTTTATACTGTAAGAAACATTTTTTATGATTTCATCTTGGAACCTGAGCCAGCAACCTTACAATACTCCAAATTAACCCTTTGCAAAGACCTGCCCCCCTTAGTTACTGTTGCCACGTCTGACAAACCATAGCACTTTTTATGCAATATGTGATATTCTCACGCAGTGAAAATACAACACAGAGCAAAGAAGACACTGATAATAGACATACAATATAGAGCAGATTTAGAGTTAAAATTTTGTCATTTTTTTAAAAGTTCAGTTCAAGCAGCTTGTGAACCCATCTTACTAGGTACACCACAAAATGAACATGAAAGGACATCAGAAGGTATTTAGTTTCAACTGTGAAAATATGCCAATACACACTATTTTTCAAATTCAAGTGCACCAATGTTAATTTACTCTCCTGTCTGGTTTGTCTGTCAGACAGAAATGGCAGATTTGGCACTAAGATTGCCTGTTAATCAAACTCCAGGGCAAGGGTCAGTTAAATAGCAAAGATTAGGGCGAAAAACTGGGTCTGATAAAATTACTGCAGTTGATGCACACTTTCCACACAAGTGTCTTTAATAGATTGTTAAATATATATTTTTTGTCATTTTGAGCAACCACTAATCATGTGGTGCGACCAATAAAAGCAATAACTGTATTAAATTAAAAATAAATTATTTCATTTATGTGGAATATTATTAAATATTAATAACTGTTACAGTATGCCAAAGTCAAAGGTAGTTTAAAAGAATTTTAGCAGTTTATCAGCAATTTTCAGGAAAAATAAGTCTGTTAACTACATTTAACATTTAACCTTAAAATTATAGAGTAAAAATATTATATTGCTATTTACAAACACTTTACTATTATAATATTACTTTTTTTCAAAACTTTATTACTGTGAACATCTACATTAAAATGTTAAGCAGGTTAAGGAAATTAATTGTAATAGAAATCATGGTCACACCACATGACATTTTTTAAGGATACGGCCAATTCATCTAGATGAAAAAACACTAAAATCACTTAATTAAAAAATGTTATTTGAATTATTTTTTACATTTTAAAATTTGCCTGTGAGAATCTTTATACATCAATGACCCATATAGTCTTTTATGTGTGTTTACACTTGTCGTGGAGAAAAGTACACAACATTTCTTTGTTATTTTACTGTAAAATCAGCATTCTAAATGCGCTTTTTAAGATTAAATAAATAATCATGAATTAGGAACTGACCTGGTGGGCAGAAGCAGCCGTCAATGTTGTATTGCTCACACAGTGCATTTGTGTATTTGGTTGAGCATGTGTCCATGCAGGGGGAGCCGCTTTCAGAATGTACCATATTGTAGGGGCACTTGACGGCTGCATTGAAATAAAATACATACGGTCTTTGCAGTGACTATTAATGAATGATCCAAAAGAACAAGAAGTTAAAGCTCAAGAGAGAAGAATCGTTTGACATCCACCAGAGCTCAGTGGTAGTTATTACCGCAGAAGTCAGCTTTTCTCCAGGTCGGTGGAGTTCCTCCAGCATGCGAACACTGACGTGAATATTCAGACAAAGTCGCGCATAGCGTGGAGTTGTCAGTGTCTTCAGGATGGTTTGAGCACCTATCATTCATACAGGCCTTGATGTATGGTTCAGGGCTCCAAACCTCAATGCAGGAGGACCAGTCTGCATCTATCAAAAGGTCTTCACAATATGCCCGCTGTAGTGATACAGGTATAAGTGTATTTTTAACTATATCGGTAGAGGTCCACATTAAACAATCAATAATTTAGTTTTTTAAAGCCTTTCTCTTAGAAAATGAATTGCAAAATGTTTTGAATGAAGCTAATAAAGCATGCTCTAGAAATCTCTTCCATCTAAGTATATTAAACCCACACAGACACCTTTTGCAACTTACATGGTTTTTGCACTGTTTTTCTTGCATTTTATCTTCATCAGAAGGACCATCGCAGTCATGCTCTGGGTTGTGAACTTTGTATTGATTTCCAAACTCATTGTATCCTAGCAAACTTTCTGGTATAAAACACAAAGACGAGTTCTATAAGACACTTGAGACACTTGATACTGAAGATCTGAAAATTGCGATACAAAAAATATAACTGATATAATAGCAAAAAAAAAAAGAAAAAGTCAATTACATCAGCTCACCTGATTTAATAAACTCATTATGAAGTGGATCCCTATTGAAATCACCACACAGTCCACAGGTGCGATATAAATATTTGGGGTTCAACTTCACCTGAAACAGCACCATAGCGTAACCGTTAATGCATAGTAACATATGAACTGTAGATATATACACTAAATTCAGCATACATAAACCGCAGGTTAACGTTTTAATGTTTAAAGAATGGTGGCAGATTACTGATTACAGATTACCTTCTTTTCCTTAATTTTTGTTTAACCCCAGGCAATCTGTTATAAAGGCTTATATAAGACTATAATAAAGGTTTATATTCAGACTATTTAGACTGGTTTGGATAGGTATTTAGAATTTTTTGATCACAGAGAAAAGAGCAATCAACTGGATCTTGAAAGTGTCTACATTTAATTGTCAGAACTCTGACGTGTCTGTGATCTTTATTTTTAAAAGGCATCACAAAATTGAACTCAAACTCTGAATGTAAGTCTTCGCTTTATTAGCCTGCTTGCATTAGTTATTGTTGTGTTACTGTGACAAAACTTGTAACTTGTAACTTGTAACACGAGGTTAGTTGTAACACACATGGATTTAATATTTCCACACATGCTAGACTAACCAAATTTACAGCATTTACTAACTGCATATCGACACTATAAAAAGTGTGCCAAAATTCAAAAGCCTTTTGAAAATATCACTGATATCTATAGTAAGTTTCTGGCTGAAATAATAATAAGAAAAAAATATTGCAATGCGATGTGCCCATTGAAATTAGATTATATTTAATAAAAAAAAATAATTCTGGCAAATTATTTTGTCTTATATTTTTTCATTGGATCAGACAACATTTTAAGATGTCATATGGTCATGTTGCTACCCCTCAGATGTTAAAATATACCATACCTACAGGGCTTGCTATTACAAGTAAGTAAATAGTGAAAAACACATACACTGTAATTATGACATATTTGTACTGTACAAGAGTGAAATTAATGTGGATAAAAAAATTATGAACATCACAAAATGAGAAATTCAAAAATGTTAGGTTGTGCCTAATACTTTTTCCAAGCTATAACTGAACTTCACTGTGTATATTTTTATTATAGTTTAAACGTATTACCACCTGATGGCCCATTATGGGAAGCTCCCAGGTTTTAATCGCTAAATATTTTTGATCATTATTTACCTCCTTACCTCATTGCATAAACATACCCTGGTGCACTTTTTAGCGAGACACAAAATACATACCAACAAGTTCATATCACTGCAGTTTCCAAAAGAAATGAACACTAGAGGCTGTACTCTGACACCTTTTATATATTTTCAAACAAATTCACTGTTTTGATTACTAAACTGTAATATTCGCACAACTATTTTGCAGAATATCATGTTACGGCTTCAAAACAATATTTATGTGCTTCGATATTTAGCATCAAACATATCCAGATACATATCTATGGGTTTCTGTAGACGGAAGGTTCGTTCAATAGCTCACGGAGTACAGAGATGTACTTAAGAGACGAGAAGCTTTAGTTCGAATCCCGTGTAACTGCGGTTTGACAAAATGGTGTTAAATGTTGTTGTAATGGCACGGTTGCATCAACAAATGCATTTTTATATCTTTTTGCTATTTGTTATAAGGTAAGATTTGGTGTAGGCCATATTTTCAACATGATAGAGCATTAACTTTTAGCAACAGACCATGTTTATTTTAATTATGAACCACCGCAATACATACCTATATCAACGTAATAAATGTGCCAGGGGTTACTTATTGAATCTGTGTTTTTAGTGGATATTTCTGTGGCAGTAAAAGAACACAAAAATGTTATAATGAGGTAATAATTTTTATGAGACCAAGTCGGTCTACTCCCTCAAATACAGGCATTCTATCATAAAACATGTTTCACAAATGTTAAATTAATATACTGTTTTCTGGAAACGAATAAACTGGATGATTTTCACATCCTCCAACTCTGGTCTACCACATCTTGTTCTAAAAAGTCTTGTGAACAAATATTGTCTATTTTACAGACCCTAAAGTACCCTAAAGGTTACACCAACTTTTGAAAAATGGGCATCCGATATCCCCTTTAAGGCCCTATTGGAACTAGAAACCTGGACACAGTCTGAAGTACTCTGGTAAATGTGATAATTTGCATGTAGTGATAAATGGCTCACCATGACTGCATCCTCTTTGTTCCACATGACAGTGATGTCCATTTTGTACTGTAGCTTGATGTATATCGTGTTCTCTTCCACAAGGATCCCTGCCTCATGCACAGGAAACGATTTACTAAATAAAAGAAAATATTCAAATTAAAGCAGATTATATTCGAATCTACTTCGTGTTTGCTGCAGGAGGAAGCGAGGAAGCACTTCAGTTCTCCTGAATCTTACTTTTGTCCATTGACCGTGGCCTGACTCCTAGTCAGTTTAAATTCAGTGCCATCGATGGTAACCCCCACTCTAGTGATATTTGGGTCACTAGTGCCTTCTGCTCTCTTTACTTTAACCGAGAATTGCTGAATGGGGCCTTTGCAGTCTGACACCAGGTTATACTCGCATGTGCCTGGGAACCGGTAAAAGTCCCCATCGAATGTCTTAAAGTGGAAGTTTCCCCACATGCTACAGATGTTGTTGACGTGGTTAGTGGCACGAACTGGAACAGAACATAAGAGAATGCAAAGATTTACATGTTCACTTACAGTATGTTATTCATCATAACAAAATGCTGCCCTTTAGTTTAACGTGTGGCTCCATTAGACATACTAAAGCAGGACTTATTTTATTAAGTTATAGTCTATTGTTATAGTTTTGTTAATCATTGTTATTAGTAGCTACATCTCATGAAGCATAATCCATTAAACACAAGTAATATATTCACCTGTTTTTACTGTTGTTGCTGGCGACATAGTGCCCATAGGACCTCTCATAACGTCAACATCAGGCTCAAAGTCTTTAAAAAAAGACACACATGATCATATTGTGTAGCTGATATTGTGAGCATTTCTTGCAGTAACTAATCATTTTATTTTCTAACCTGCTTGTACCGACTGCAGCCCCACCAGCAGAATGACCCATCTCAGCATCCGCATCTGGGACATCCTCACCGTCCCCATGGAGAAAACCACCATCCTCAAGAGCTAATGCGCAGTATGTGGCACAACATGTCCTTTTATTAATGGCTTCAAGTTTTCTTTGGAATGTAATCTATGATCAGAAGGAGGAGCGCAGTATATACATTTATCAGATTCTAAATAATGTTCAATATCTTAAAGCTGTGTTTGAGACATCGACACCCTGGTGGTGAGGAATACTTTGTTAATGGAAAAAATGGATTTATCTCCATCATCTCAAATTAAACAAGGATGTCTCGACAGTGTGGGTTGCAAATTATTCATCAAACATCTACTTATCTAACTGCTGCCGATTCTGCATTAGCAGGATGAGCCTATTTAGGCCATTGTTTATTATTTAAGCATTATTACTTAAGGCGTTTGTCTTTTTCTATTTTTGCTCCACCAATGAAACGAAGTGAGTACATAGTCAAAGCAGGACCAACCATTGCGCATTTCTGAGCAAAACACAGACAGTCAACATGCTTGAACACTGGAAATTCCCAATTCTGTTGGACTGTATATCGGTAAAATAGTTAGCAAAATTAACCGTTCCAAAACCCGTCCAAATGCTGTGCCAATTTTTCAAACAGAGACATCTAAACAAATTTATTTTACGCAATTTTGCCTGCCAGCATTTCAGCTCGAGAATAATAAGAAATAATTGTTAATTTTAATATGCTTTCTGTTGATCGGTATAGGTTATTTATACAATCTGATTTTATTAGGTAAATTGAAAACGGGTGTTTGCATTACCTGTTTGTTTTAATTATATTTAACTGTTGCATTAATAATTATCTGTGTATAAGCAGTGGATGCATTTTGACATTTTCAGATGAAAATCTTTCAATTAATCATTTTGTACCCTTTTACATTTTTTCATTTACAAAATATGTTTTTTGGAAATATTAAAATATGTGAAAAACCGCACAATTGAGACATTAAATGTTAAAGAAGATCAATTGCAGGCGTAAAGAGGACGCAGAGGCCGGAGTAGAAAAACACAAGGGCAGCTATCGTGGAGGGTCTCTGGTTATCAAGCTCTCAAACAGGAAGTGGTCATAGAAGAAGCAGAGGGAGTGAGAACAGCTAGTACTCGGGCGACGGCTCCCTCTGCTGACTTGGCGTTACAGCAGGAAAATAGCCTATTTTATTTAAAATAAATAAATAATATCTATGTAATATAAACATGTTCAAGAAATAAGTGTTGCAGATTTACATAATTCATACATATGTAACCCAAACATATGTAAGTTTTAAATGCACTGGCTCAGTTAACATTCATAGTATAGTAATAATAGCGGTGTAGGTCTTATTTGCTTGAAGTAATATTATAAATACTTCAAACAGATATAGGAAGTAATATTTGGATTTCTCCGGTTCTCTGCACCGGCTTTTATCACAATCAGAATTATCAATGTACACACTCGCTTGACCGAAATCCAAGATGGCGGAGATATGCAACTTGGCCATTGCTGCTCCCACTTCAGCTTGCCTAACAGACATTTCTTGCTGGATGAAGGACCATCACCTTTATCTCAACTTTGCCAAGACAGAACTGTTTGCGGTTCCATCAAACTCAATATTCCATCACAATTTCACCATCCAGTTAGGCACATCATCCATACTTTATTCAAAAATATTCAAAAACTTTGACATTTAATCATCCTTCCTTGTGACCTGCCCAAGTCAATGTGTAAAAGTGCTATGTGTACCGCATTTGGTTAACTGAGACTTGTCATACAACTTGCAAATTGCTCTTTTGTTGATTTAGATTGCTTCCCTTATCCTCATTTGTAAGTTGCTTTGGATAAAAGTGTCTGCTAAATGTAAATATAAATGTAAGATGATGGAATAACCAGCTGATCCAGATCCTGTTTAATGACTAATATTCATTGATTCTGTTGTATTAATTGCAATGAAAGAGTACTAAAGAAATGTCTGGTACTATCGAAGAAGTCTTACTATCACACGACCATTATAATCATTACATTAAAAGTATTTTGTATTAAAACAAACCAATACAGCTGTCAACTTTCCAAAGACATCTGGTTAATTTTTGTGAGAGATCTTGATTCCTGGTCAATTTTGTTTGCTTGTGTATACTTTTCTTGTAGGGTGAATTTGTCATTCTTTCTGAAGACCTGTTACATTACTAAATAAACACATTTAATAATTAAACACAAATAATAATTTAATAATTAAGAAGAATTCTGACATTCTCACCAAATGTAAACTTTAAAATCATTGTAAATGAATGACTCCGTGTCTCGTGCATTTAGTTTTTAAAATGCCATTTTAATTGCTTTTAATTTTAAGCCAGCAAAACAGTACATATTTATCCAACAAAGAAAAAATAAGCTCTATAGATAAAGTTCAAGAAATGTTAAACAAAGCATGTGCAATTTAAATTAATTTCCAAACAAAGTTTCACAAAGAATTTGTTTTCCAGTGTCTTCGGGGTGGATGACATACCGCCGCTGCTCACGGAAGACTTAAGCTGCGTTTTCTTTTGCTGTTTTCAATGAGTGCGTGGCCTAGTCCCGCTCTTTGACAGTTAGTTCTGCTACAGGCGCACTCCTCGACATGGATGTACGTGTAGGTCACTTCTTGTTCGTTTACACAGCCAAGTTTCACTGTGCGATTACTTGCACGAACGGCCTGGCAACAGGTACATGTAGACAATCCAGGTTCAGTGTACCTACAAATGTGAGAAAGAGAGAAAAACAAATGCAAACCTTTTTAAACTTGTCACTTAAGAGTGTCTGTTTAAGTTAGGATGCCAACTAAGTAGGTTTTTTTCTTAAGTGTTTCTACTCACCTGCTAAAACTGTTACAGTCTCCACCACAAAATGTCAGGTCCATTTTCTTCTCTGACTGACAGTCGTTGTGATTTATGTAATCACGAACAGTCTGTACTTGACATCCTTTCATTTGGTCCACACCTTTAAAAACAGACAATTGAATTCCCCTTAACACAATAATTGACTCAAGTCAACCTACATTGACTTTGTTTTCTTTAGAAATATACTCACAAACAGGGCAGCAGCCATCAGATGACAGCTGGACGGTGCCCTGAAGAGCAAATCACAAAGGCAGAATGTCATCAATGAGATTTAATCACTATGATCAGTCAGTATAACATAGAAATGTGTGTTTGTATGATATGAAGTACTAACAGGCTGGCAGTTGGAAACGTTGAAAGGAGGACACCGGACTGTGTATTTGTTGGTGATGAACTGTCCATTAACTTTACTACATGTGGTTCTATCACAGCCCAGATTTGTAGTGGGCAAAGACTCTCCTTCCTATTAAAAAAAGAGAAAAATGTTAGGTTTGTTAGGAGGAATAAGATTAATGAGAATACTTTACTGAAGCACTAGTACTTTAATAATGCTTTTCGGTCCCTGATGATGACAATCCACTTATTTTAGATTTATAATTAATTGAACTTTCTATTCCTTTAAGTTCCATTTAACCTGAATATTGCACACTTCAAGAAAACTGAACCTTTAACACCTGACTTTACCTTCAGTATATGATCAACGCCATCGATATTGATGATGCAGTGAGTTTGCACACACTTTCCACAGCAGTCATTAGCATTTGTTTCAATATATTCATAACCCTGGGAAAGAAACAAACAACAAATGAAGTCAATGAAACTACACTCAGTCCTGAGACAAGCTGATCAGAAGCTTGAGGTTCAACTTACAGGATCACATTTCTCATTGCACTGGACAAATTCACATTTGATCTTGAAAAACTGTGTTTTAGGATCCACATCCCACGTACAGCTGCATTCCTGACAGTCAACAATGGGGACTTTTGTACCAGGCTGGGGGAAGTAATGGGAGAGATGAGCATGTAAAGCTTAATTATTACTTGTTAAAAAAACTATTGCAGTTTTTTTTTTTATTTTAGTTACCTCATATTCAACATTTTTGTGGACGCACACTTTCTTTGGCTCTGAGGAGGCAAACAACATATTACAGACAGTCTGAGACAAAAATAAGCATAAAAATGTCACAAAAATTAACTGAAGTGTGAATAATAGCGATACCGCATTTGATTTCTTGACAGCATTTTCCTTCAGGCACTTCCGGGATTGGTTCATATCCAACTGCACACTTTGTTTTTACAGGTGGGCACATGTTGGCATTACAATCTACATCACACGAATCAAAAAGAAGATGTGAACTCAAACCAAAAAACTGTATGCTTAAAAAAAAACAAAGAAAAACACCCAACTATATAAACTTACGGCAAGCTTGTTTGTTGCAGCATGGATCTGACGGATCGGTGACGTTGACCAGCACAAAGCCAGGCTCAGTGCAGCTCACAGGGATCACATCAGGACACTTCTTGGGCTTACAGATCACAGATTTGCTGGTCTTATCACATATACACTCCTCGCAGTTGTATTCGAAAATTTCATCGAACTGCCACAAAATATTAAGAGAATTCAGTTAAAAGTTGTAGAAATACCTTGAAGTTTAAGAACTATAAAATAAAAATATAGTATTGAGTAAACGGCTAAACACCATCATACCTCACGTGGTGTTCCAGAGGCATCCAGGCATCCTAAAAACAAAAAGGGAAAACAGATATGTTCTTGAAAAGCCGACAGAGAGAGATAAAATGGAATAGAAATGCAGCTAAGATATGCAGGATGACACAAAATAGCACACGTTTATGTACATTTCAATATGCATGTACATACACTTGACTTGAAGGCTTCTCACCGCATTTATTGACACAGACTCCTGAATCCTTGTTGAAGAGCAATGAACCCTCAGGACAGAAGCAGCCCTCTGTGGGCACTTTAATGGTGTTCTGTCCAGATCTGCAAAGTATTTACCTTTTTTATTACAAATATCACCCGAAATTCATTCCAGAATCATTTATATTCACAAATATCTAAATGATTATATATATTATATATATTATAGATATTATATATATTATTCGCGTAAATGGACATACATATCAGCACAAGTTGGTGGCTCGGCTGGACCACAAGGATTGAAGACTTTATCTTCTGGACATTCAATATCTGAGGAAGAAAAGACAAATACAACACACACTAATTACACACACTAAAACTTCCAAAAGTCTAAGATCACAAAGAATATCTCTTATTAAAAGTAAAAAACCTAAAGAAACAATATGCAGAAATTAATAAAAGAAATTAATAAAATGTAACTTGCTGCAAAGGTTAGTGTAGTTCCTCCAGTGTATGCAGACTCCTAGTTGAGAGCAAGCCCTAGCATAAGTCTGCAGACTGGTACACACCACGCCAGGGTTGCTCATATGACAACTGTCATATTCACAAGCAAAAATGAAGTTTTGGGGGGACAGATGGGAATGGCATGCTTTGAACACCCTGAGAAAGACAGAGGTAATACATATCACTCTGAAAGCTACATATATTGGAATTTATGATAAAAACACTACACAGAATCCACTCACTCGCTATCAAGGAGGTTGCATTCGGGTTGAACTTGGCATGGCTTAGATGTAGGTTTGTTACCCCCAGCGGTAGGTAATGCTGTTGGTGGAGTGCAAATTTCACCGTTCACGCCACTGGCTGGCCAGTAATCTGCCATCACTGCACAGTCATCAACCAAGATACCTCCAGGGATCATGCAGTCATCAGCCTTGTTGTTGTTGCATGTTCCTTAGTGAAGTAATTTGTAGTAATTTAAATGGGCATTTCAAATACAAATCCCACGTATACCATCCATATTGTGATCTCACCATCCATACAGAATATGAGGGGTGGCTGACTTACCACAGTGACCTTGTGTGTTGTTTCCAAATAGCTGGAATGGCAGATTGACACCAAAGCCAGTGGCTCCAAATGTTATATTAACACCCAAAATTGGAATACTCAGGATCAAGTCTAGGCCTGAGCTTACAATTCTCACACCATTACGTGTATATGGTAGTTGTTGAATCTTTATGTTGTTCGCAAAAGCCTGTTATGATAGAACAATTTTAGGATAATTAGTAGCAGAAAAAACATGTTATTTATTCCAAATCCAGAAAGTCTCACCTCTAGCTCTGCTCCTCCTATGAGATTATGATTTGTGAGTGTTATGACTAGGTGGTTGTAAGACACAATTATAGATCTTGGACAGGATACATGCTCAATAGGGTCACAGTAGACACTGTCGATGTAAATCTTCAAATAAAAATGAGGCTTAATTTCCTCCATTAATACATAAGTGCAATTTCCTTGATAGCTGTAAAAGTGTCCATCAAATGTGATGTAATGCGGGTCACCCCAGCCTTCACAAAAGCCTACGAGTAGGAGAGGGTGAACAATAAAAAAACAGCATTCAGTTAATTGAACTAAACAAGCCATTTGAATTTTGTAAACCCTAAGGACCAGATTTACTTATAGCTTGTTTGAGGCGAACCAAATTAAACCATAGAAACTCAATGAGATGCAAGGAAATCACAGATCACGACTGCATTGTTTTCACTTAAAAGGTCAAATTGTAGTAATTTTAAAGGAACATATTCAAAACTGAAGCACTTTTAAATAAAGCATGCTGGAATTGAAGGAGACCATTGCTATTAATTTGAACAATAACGGAATCAAATATAAAGATTATGAATACAAGTTTACTCACAGTCACATGCGTAATATTGGCAGCAGCCATACTCATCATAGACGAGGACTGGTTTTTTGCCATTTTCACAGGTGATGTTCTGTATTGGAGGGCATTCAAATGGGATAATTTCGATTTTGTTGTCTTCTATGCACCTCGCCATAAGACAGTCACACAAGTAAAAGGTCTCATTGACCTAGGGATAATGAAAAAAAAAAATAGAATTAGATAGCTCACACATGTAAAATTGCAATGTAGAGTTTGTTATTTACTTGGAATATTTAAATAACACCATAGATACTTATGTACAGTGCATTCCTCTTATATGGAATTATGTAACAAAGAGGCGTGTTCTGAACAAATCTGTTCAATCAATCACAAAAATGATACTGTTGTTGAATAAAGATGTTGCATAAGACTGTCAATCTCAGAAATTCTGTCAGTAGATGGAAGAACACTGCACCTCTAAAAACTTTGCATAGACCAGTTAAAGATCTATGCAGAAGAAATGCATGGCTGGAGATTATTTTTTAATGACATATCTGGGTAACTGAAAGATGCTATTACTTATTCTTCAAACTTTACAACAGACTGTTCTGTGAATTATTTTAGACATTGTCATAACATTGAGAGTAAAAATGGGAGGAAATGATTATTTTTACAAATATTGAATCTCTTTGGTGTTAAAAAAATGTATGTATGTATGTATGTATATAAACTATCCTTCAACAAATTTTGGAAAAAGCATTTTATGATACATTCAAACAACAATAAAGATAGATTAAAAGGTAGATTAAACTATACATTTTTGTCCCATTCTGGACAGTCGTAGCGGGGAGTTGGTGTAGGAGTAGGAACACCAGATGTAGTTGTTTCTATAACTTGTGGTCCAGATGTTATAGTTTTTGTGCTTCCAGTAGCAACACTGAATGGAGTAGTTGTCGGTATAGGAGTCGTTGTTGTGGTAGGTACTGGTGTTGTAGTAGTAGATGTTGTAGAAGTTGTTGGTGTCGAGGTAGACGGTATTTTAGGTTCTGGTGTTGTGGTAGTAGGCTTTGTGGTAGTTGTTGGTGTAGGGGTAGATGACGTGGTAGATTCTGGTGTTGTTGTTGTAGGCATTGTTGTAGTTGTTGTTGTAGGGGTAGAGGATGTGGTAGTTTCTGTTGTTGTTGTAGTAGGTGTTGTTGTCGTTGTTGGTGTAGGGGTAGATGACGTGGTAGATTCTGGTGTTGTTGTTGTAGGCATTGTTGTAGTTGTTGTTGTAGGGGTAGAGGATGTGGTAGTTTCTGTTGTTGTTGTAGTAGGTGTTGTTGTCGTTGTTGGTGTAGGGGTAGGTGATGTGGTAGATTCTGGTGTTGTAGTAGATGTTGTAGAAGATGTTGGTGTAGGGGTAGTTGATATTGGAGGTTCTGGTGTTGTTGTTGTAGGCATTGTTGTAGTTGTTGGTGTAGGGGTAGAGGATGTGGTAGATTCTGGTGTTGTTGTAGTAGGTGTTGTTGTAGTTGGTGGTGTAGGGGTAGAGGATGTGGTAGATTCTGGTGTTGTTGTAGTAGGTGTTGTAGAAGTTGTTGGTGTAGGGGTAGTTGATATTGGAGGTTCTGGTGTTGTTGTTGTAGTAGGCTTTGTGGTAGTTGTTGGTGTAGGGGTAGATGATGTGGTAGATTCTGTTGTTGTAAATGATGTTGTAGAAGTTGTTGGTGTAGGGGTAGTTGATATTGGAGGTTCTGGTGTTGTTGTTGTAGTAGGCTTTGTGGTAGTTGTTGGTGTAGTGGTAGATGATGTGGTAGATTCTGGTGTTGTAGTAGGTGTTGTAGAAGTTGTTGGTGTAGGGGTAGTTGATATTGGAGGTTCTGGTGTTGTTGTTGTAGTAGGCTTTGTGGTAGTTGTTGGTGTAGGGGTAGATGATGTGGTAGATTCTGGTGTTGTAGTAGATGTTGTAGAAGTTGTCGGTGTAGGGGTAGTTGATATTGGAGGTTCTGGTGTTGTTGTTGTAGTAGGCTTTGTGGTAGTTGTTGGTGTAGGGGTAGATGATGTGGTAGATTCTGGTGTTGTTGTAGATGTTGTAGAAGTTGTCGGTGTAGGGGTAGTTGATATTGGAGGTTCTGGTGTTGTTGTTGTAGGCATTGTTGTAGTTGTTGGTGTAGGGGTAGAGGATGTGGTAGTTTCTGTTGTTGTTGTTGTAGTAGGTGTTGTTGTAGTTGTTGGTGTAGGGGTAGATGATGTGGTAGATTCTGGTGTTGTAGTAGATGTTGTAGAAGTTGTTGGTGTAGGGGTAGTTGATATTGGAGGTTCTGGTGTTGTTGTTGTTGTTGGTAAAGGGGTAGATGATGTGGTAGATTCTGGTGTTGTTGTTGTTGTTGGTGTAGGGGTAGATGATGTGGTAGATTCTGGTGTTGTAGTTGATGTTGTAGAAGCTGTTGGTGTAGGGGTAGTTGATATTGGAGGTTCTGGTGTTGTTGTTGTAGGCATTGTTGTAGTTGTAGGTGTAGGGGTAGATGACGTGGTAGATTCTGGTGTTGTAGTAGATGTTGTAGAAGCTGTAGTTGTAGGGGTAGTTGATATTGGAGGTTCTGATGTTGTCGTAGTAGGCTTTGTGGTAGTTGTTGGTGTAGGGGTAGATGATATTGGAGGTTCTGTTGTTGTAGTAGACATTGTTGTAGTTGTTGGTGTAGGGGTAGAGGATGTGGTAGTTTCTGTTGCTGTTGTAGTAGGTGTTGTGGTAGTTGTCGATGTAGGGGTAGATGATGTAGTAGGTGTAGGTGATGTGGTAGATTCTGGTGTTGTTGTAGTAGACTTTGTTGTAGTTGTTGGTGTACGGGTAGATGATGAGATAGATTCTGATATTGGTGTTGTTGTAGGTGTAGTGGTAGATGACGTGGTACTTGAACAAGGGAAACAACAGTAAACACGTATTTCATAGTCAACACATTTGTAAGGGCGGTAATTCTGTTGCTCTTTCTTACACAACAATCCATATGAAACATTGCAATGGGCAACTTGTTTTGAATGATTAATATAATCTTCAAAGCTCATGCCAGGTTGGCCCACAGCCCTACATTCAATATCTACTGGCTCTTCACAGATTTCATTTCCACTTCCTGCAATATTTTCATAAGTCTCCAAGTCATCTCCTCCTACTGCAGGATTATGCACATTAAACCAGTCAGACCACCAACATATTATGCATGGTGTTGGAGTCACAGTTGATGTTGATGATGTGATAGGTTCTGGTGTTGTTGTAGTAGGGGTTGTTGTAGTTGTTGGTGTAGGGGTAGAGGATGTGGTAGTTTCTGTTGTTGTTGTAGTAGGTGTTGGTGTAGGGGTAGATGATGTGGTAGATTCTGGTGTTGTAGTAGGTGTTGTTGTAGTTGTTGGTGTAGGGGTAGATGATGTGGTAGATTCTGGTGTTGTCGTAGTAGGCTTTGTGGTAGTTGTTGGTGTAGGGGTAGAGGATGTGGTAGATTCTGGTGTTGTAGTAGTTGTTGGTGTAGGGGTAGATGATGTGGTAGATTCTGGTGTTGTAGTAGTAGGCATTGTTGTTGTTGTAGTAGGTGTTGGTGTAGGGGTAGATGATGTGGTAGATTCTGGTGTTGTAGTAGTTGTTGGTGTAGGGGTAGATGATGTGGTAGATTCTGGTGTTGTCGTAGTAGGCTTTGTGGTAGTTGTTGGTGTAGGGGTAGATGATGTGGTAGATTCTGTTGTTGTAGTTGATGTTGTAGAAGCTGTTGGTGTAGGAGTAGAGGATGGGGTAGTTTCAATTGTTGTTGTGGTAGGCGTTGTGGTAGTTGTTGGTGTAGGGGTAGATGATGTAGTAGGTGTAGGTGATGAGGTAGATTCTGGTGTTGTTGGTGTAGGGGTAGAGGATGTGGTAGTTTCTGTTGTTGTTGTTGTTGTAGTAGGCGTTGTTGTAGTTGTTGGTGTAAGGCCAGATGATGTGGTAGATTCTGGTGTTGTCGTAGTAGGCTTTGTGGTAGTTGTCGATGTAGGAGTAGATGATGTGGTGGTTTCTGTTGTTGTCGTAGTAGGCTTTGTGGTAGTTGTCGGTGTAGGGGTAGATGATGTGGTACTTGAACAAGGGAAACAACAGTAAACACGTATTTCATAGTCAACACATTTGTAAGGGCGGTAATTCTGTTGCTCTTTCTTACACAACAGTCCATATGAAACATTGCAATGGGCAACTTGTTTTGAATGATTAATATAATCTTCAAAGCTCATGCCAGGTTGGCCCACAGCCCTACATTCAATATCTACTGGCTCTTCACAGATCTCATTTCCACTTCCTGCAATGTTTTCATAAGTCTCCAAGTCATCTCCTCCTACTGCAGGATTATGCACATTAAACCAGTCAGACCACCAACATATTATGCATGGTGTTGGAGTCACAGTTGATGTTGATGATGTGATAGGTTCTGGTGTTGTTGTAGTAGGGGTTGTTGTAGTTGTTGGTGTAGGGGTAGATGATGTGGTACTTTCTGTTGTTGTTGTAGTAGGTGTTGTTGTAGTTGTTGGTGTAGGGGTAGATGATGTCGTAGATTCTGGTGTTGTAGTAGGTGTTGTAGAAGTTGTCGGTGTAGGGGTAGATGATGTGGTACTTTCTGGTGTTGTTGTAGTAGGGGTTGTTGTAGTTGTTGGTGTAGGGGTAGATGATGTGGTACTTTCTGTTGTTGTTGTAGTAGGTGTTGTTGTAGTTGTTGGTGTAGGGGTAGATGATGTCGTAGATTCTGGTGTTGTAGTAGGTGTTGTAGAAGTTGTTGGTGTAGGGGTAGATGATGTGGTACTTTCTGTTGTTGTTGTAGTAGGTGTTTTTGTAGTTGTTGGTGTAGGGGTAGATGATGTCGTAGATTCTGGTGTTGTAGTAGGTGTTGTAGAAGTTGTTGGTGTAGGGGTAGTTGATATTGGAGGTTCTGGTGTTGTTGTCAGTGCACATTCCTCCACACAGATCTGGTTTTCTTCATCAAAAATAGGCTTATCCTCTGGACATTTTGGATAACATCCTGCATGAAACAAATAAAATGATAATAAATAAATGCATTTATAATTATAGTTGCACAAATAATAAATTCATAAGGGCTATGATCACAAAATATTTTTGTGAATTACTGGCAGGAGAGATTACTATTATTTGAATAATTATACAAGTTATAGGTAGGTAGGGCTGTCATGATTCCCCGATTACATTTATAGCAGATTTATTTGTATGCTAACGGCGTTGCAATTTTAAAATAAAGTTGAAACCCTTGTCCTTGAGATTGCATGTTTTGCTTTCCACATTCGTGTTCAAGGCCAGTAGCAAGTTTCTTTTAGGGGGCTTTCACACCTGGCTCATTGTTTCAGAACCTGGCACGTTTCCCCCCTTAGCTTAGTTCATTTGCGCATATGTGAACGCGTCAATCACACTTGAAACCACACCAAAACAATCGGTCCGAGATCAAACAAGGAATTCTGGTGCAGTTCGGTTGTAGTGAGAAAGCAATCCGATCCAACGGACCAACGAACCAGGCTATATCATGTATGATGGGTAATTATGTTAGTTTCATAAAAACATTAGCTTTGTTGTTTTTGCTAAAACCTCAAAATGAAGCTGTGAATGCCTGTGGGTTAATAGATCTTTGCCATTCAAAATCAGTTTAAAGCGCAGTTTTTTACCTTATAATGACTTTTTGTTGCTCTTTTTCATAGCATTTTAAAAATGTTTAGACAATTAATCCTGGACAATTAATGTCATTATGTTAATTCAAAATTAACATAATGACAGCTAAAAAAAAAAAGAAGCAGTTTTTGAAAAAAGTGGAAACCCTGAAAATAAACTGTATAATTCTGACCAATGAGTCTGTGAAACTGAGGGTACTTTTGTGAATGTAATTTAAATTTTAAACAGGCACAAACTGGGCGATTTGTGTAAATCGTCACCTTTACAGTGCAAAATTATGTATTTTTATGTATAGAGACAAATGTATGAAATGTAAAAATCCTTGGATAACCTATGCAATACATTCTAGCATTTTATCCCTCAAAGCCACAAAAAAACAAACAAAAAAAGGTAAACAGCTAGGGTTGTTTGGGTTAGGATGTCAGAAATATGCAGTGTGCATACTTGAAAACTGCATACTAGTGCTAACTCACCTTCCAGGTGGGGTAAACTGTTATCACTGCAGATACCATCAGGGTTAAGACAGGTTTTGTAGCAAGGTGTAAGGCAAGGATTGTAATGCCATGTGCAATCATCCGTTCCATTATTGTAATAGTCACAGTACACAGCTGAAAGAGAAATGTGGATAGAAGTATGAATTATGAATGTTCAGTTGAACTAAATGGAACAGCGCATATTTAAAAGGAAGACTCATTTCAATCAATGATCAAGGAATCCATTTCTACACATCTTTGAGAAAACACAATAGGTGAAGATTCAGAATCTGCAGGAAAATGTAATTACAAATTAAGTTGCACACAAGAATTTAAGATGCTTACGGCAGATTTCAGGGGTTCTCCAGTTCACACAAACATTTGCCTCATTGCAGGCTTGAGCATAAGCTGCAACAGCTGTACAGAAGCACTCACAATCTCCACCTGTGTCACATGCACATGAGTCCTTTACACAGTTCTCATAATATGGGTTTGGATCCACCTGTGGGAACAAGCGTTTCCATCCTTAAAATATATGATGGATTCTCTAATAACATACTATAGGTAAGTCCATTTATTGACTCAGACGTCTTTGCAATTGTACCTTGTCATGGCAGTATTTGAATGGACCATCTGTGTCCTTGATGATGCTACATTGTATTTTTGCCCATGTCTCGCGATTGGGGGTCTCAAGGCATGGGTTGAAGTCTGGTTTTGCATCCGGGCAATTGCTTAATACTTTCCAGCTGTCCACAAACTCCAGAACATTCGAGGTTGGCAAATTTCCCTGAGTGGTAAAGTCATCTTTTCCATTTCCATTGAAATTTCCACACAGACCACAAACGTCTCCCTGTCAAAAAACAATAAAGCACAGATGTTGGGCTGCAAATTAATCAAATTCAGGGCCTGTTGAAAATTGTCTGGAAATGTCAGTTGAAAACATAAACTGAAGATTATGATTCGTGGTTTTAACTCACCATGTGTTGAGGTTGCAAAATGATGCGGACGGTGGTTTTGCGGTCCCACAAAATCGTCAGGCCAATGTTAGCATCGATGACAAGGTACATCCCAACATTTCTTTCAGTGTACTTGATCTGTGGACCAATTCCAGTATCATTGGCTATCACATTTCCATCAGAAAGCTGCAGCAGGGTCCTCTGTGTGAGAGAGAAGAAAATAAATAACTTCTGCATAAATTATAAAACAAGTATAGAATCCAGTGACTCTACGATGCTTTTAAATGTTGAAGAGAATGGAGGAAATCCTTCATCTGTCTTAAAAAAATGTTTTTGAATTTACGCCTGTGGCCTTACCCCCAAAAATATCTTGACAGCCTTTGAACACGTGGTTCCCGTTGTTCCACAAGGCATATTCTCAGTGATCACGTGAAATTTGCCAGTTTTATTTCCACACTTGTTCTGCAAAACAAGAGAATGCGCTGTGTTGTCTCTTGAAAAAAGAATGTTTTTTGGTAATTTTTTAAATAATGCCTGACCAATAGCACCTACCTGAACAGCAATATAACTGCAGTCTCCCCTGAAGCCGAATCTTTGTTGATCAAAAGTTCTATAATGTCCACTTCCATAAATGGTGCATATGCCCGGACACTTATTATGTGTGCATTTCCATTTTCCCTTTTGGCAAGTGCTGTAAGTATAGAGGGAGACTTAAATCTTGCATAGTTCTACAGTATAATACATCATTAAAAAAAATACAGATAAA
The DNA here is from genome assembly GCF_018831695.1 of Puntigrus tetrazona. Classification (NCBI taxonomy): domain Eukaryota; kingdom Metazoa; phylum Chordata; class Actinopteri; order Cypriniformes; family Cyprinidae; genus Puntigrus; species Puntigrus tetrazona. Next base: position 4,597,962 of record NC_056723.1, on the reverse strand, counting down.
AAAAAGGTAATGTAACTTTAATATGGCAATGGTAATGACTGTTGTTTTACACTGGGTTATTATTGTTTACACAAAAAGGAATTAAAACAATAAAAAAGTATTTTCATTGCTTGAAATAAAATAAACAGTCATTGAACTAAAAAAAATTATAAAATAAAAATGAATAAAAACTGTATATAAAAAAAATTATTTAAAAATACTAAAATGACTAATACTGGAAATGGAAAATGGAAAATGGAAAATAAAAATACATTTGAAATGTAATTAAAAACCACAATAGTATACTAATGATAGTAAAATAACACCGGTTTAACGGACCATTTATTGCAGTCTATGGAAATCTCAGCTCCTGGTGCATAATACTGTCCATCATGTTTACACGGACAGTTGTCCGGTTTAACACAGTGTCCTCTGCCATCATCCAATAGACCAAAAGGACACTGGCAGCCAGACTGACAGTCCACTGAGAACTGGAAAGAAAGCAAACATTATGTACAAGCAAAATGCTGTTATTCACACTAATAACAGCATTAAGTGACAGACCTTGGGAAAGAAAAGAAGAAGAGATGTTAGAATCTACAGACTCACACAGTCAACCTCCTGTTGCAAACAAGTCTTTGCACACTCCAATCCATGTTCGTCTGGTGCTGCTGTACTGCAGTTGAAGAAAACTTTGGGAGAGGAACATCCTGTGAAAGATATCAGACGCAGATTCTGCATCATTCACGTATTTGTTCTATCAGAAACCACATTCAAAGACTGTTTACAACAGACATTTAGCAATTAAGAATCATCAAGAAAAATCCATATTAAACAGCCTCTGTTTACTGTTCACTGTTTGTTGTTTATTTCAATATCACATTTGACTAGATAACTGTATAATGCCTTGTTAACAGATGCAATGATACCCTGGGACTAGTGATGGTAGTCCATATAAGCCAAAACCAAATTTATTTAACTCATGCAGTAGATGAAAGTAACATTTCATACCCAAAATCTGAGTTCTCCAGGAACGACAAAGAAGTTTTCCATTCATGCAAACACTAGACGAGGAAATGAGATCAAATTGTATATTAAATTCATTTTTGGATTTCTAATACCCACAGTAAATTACTATTCACTTACCAGTGTTCATCCCTAATGGTGACAGACTTGCCGGGATGAATTTTCTGTCCATTGTGGTAACATGGGCATTTTTCCATAGGCACACACAGTCCATTCTCATCCTGGTAGAGTCCCTCTGGACATGCGCATCCATCAACGGGCACAAAGTTGAGGCTGCAGCTTTGCCGCTCCGAGGCGAGAGACAGACAGGTACGCTGACAGCTCTGCAGCTCATAGGAGTAGTTCTGCGAGGCCGGGCAATTCTCTGTATACTTCTCTGTGGGGATCGGTTTGAGAGGGATTGTCTTAAAGATGCAGGCAGCAAAATTACAAAAGCATTCTTTAAATTCTCTAGATTAGATGAAACACCTTCATGAAACACACTTGTAAATGATCCCCTTCCTAAATTGTTGCTGACTAAAGTCAGCAAAGTGCAAAATATTAAGTTTTATATACTTACATATTGAGTTAAAAATACTAAGATTGGCTAGATGTAACACTGTTACGTGGAATTGATGTTAATAATGTTGAAATTCTGCAGCAAAGCAATGATATCTGTGTATCTATTAGTCTTGTATAAACTCAATATACCTTAATAAACTGCTAATTCTGCACCTTGTTACAAGTATGGTAGAACCATCACTTCCAACACAAAAGATTGCTTTGTAAGTAATCTTCCTGATTTATCTCAATTTCTTAGCACACCCAGTAGCACAGAAAAACTTGATTTAAACATTATTTTCTAGCACTCCTTTAAGCTTAAGAAATATAAAAGAAAACAGTCTGACTTTTAGAAGAAAACAAACTTAACCCCATGTATTTATTCAATACAGTGACTAAGTTAACGGAAAAATAAAGCATCAACAGGTACTGACAATTCCCAAGATCACAGCAGTAATAACTTCGACCACAACATTCTCTTGAATAGACTAGAAAACTTTGTTGACATTAGTGGTAGTGTCTTAGCATGATTCAAATCATACTTGTCTGACCGCCATCCATTTGTAGCAGTAAAATGAGGAGGTATCATACTGATCACAAGTGCAATATGAAGTACCTCAAGGCTCAGTGCCGTTACTTTTCACGATTGAGATATTATCAGGAAACGATGTTAGCTCTACTGCTATGCTGATAAAACCATTTTTTGCGTCCCGGTGAAACACACTAAATTTGAGAAACTAACGGAATGTATAGTCTATATAATAAACTGGATGACGAGTAATTTCTTACTGCTAAATTCTGAGAAAAACAGAGGGGTTAATTATCATACCTAAAAACCCCACATGTAATAATCTTCAACACTGTCTAACATTTGATGGCTGCTCTGTCAGTTCTTCTTCATCAAGGTGTGAATTTAGATTACAATCGTTCCTTTGAAATCCATGTTTCTAGCATATCATACTGTGTTTTAGCATCTCAAAAACATAGACTATTGATGTTCTGTTCTCTGATATCCGCCACCCCATCCACCCATCTACAGAATCAATCATTTTAAGCCAACTTACTGCACACAATGTCTCTCCAGCCTTGGAGGATTATTCCTTTAGAGGCACAGGCCTGAGCGTATGATGAGAAGACTGTACACAGACAGTCCTCGCTCTTCTCACAGGTACAGCTGGAGTATTTGCATCTCTGAAAATACATACACATGTTGTGTCACAAACTGGGAAAAATGAATCAAATGTGTCCTAGATTTGAAGTTAAATAAAAATGTAAGCATAAACATGTAAGCATAAAAGCTCATATAAAATAATAATTACTATAATACAATATATTAAATAAACACTGAGTTGCTAAGATGCAAATGGTTATGAAAGTTCTGCTTGTCTGTGTATATAATCTGCTACTGCTTACTTTGTAGAAGCTGTCTGGATTGACAGTGGTGTGACATTTGGCAAAGAGGCTCTCCTTGTCCTTCATCTTGGAACACCAGTGCTCGGCAAAGTGCTCTAAAAGCATCATAAAAGATGAAAATTTAATTAAAACTCCTACTTAACATCAAAATTTACTAACAAGCAAATATAGTATTAAAACATTGGGACCACATAATTTTAAGTGGAAATACTGGCTGATGTAACAGTATTTGAAGTATACTGTCTGACACCTGTCCATACATGAACTCACACTAGTGTTCTTGATTGCTTCCCAATCTATGACTTCCCAGTCTATCTTATATACTTATAAGCCCTTTGCTATATATATATATAGCAGGTTTGTCCTCGCCACATTGACTTTGAAAGCAAAAAATCTCTCACCGCTGTCACTGCTGTAGGAACAGGGGTCGTCCAGTCTCTCAGTACGGTCGGGGCAGTTGGACTGGGCCTTCCAGGCATTTGCGAAGGAAACCGGTGTACCTTCAACCACTCCCTGAGGGGTCTTCAGATCATCTGACAACACTTTGTTAAAATTTCCACAGATGCCTGCATGAACAAACAAATTGCACAACATTGGTTATCATGATGGATTCACTATATAATTCAGATGTTTTTATGTGTGTTTTTTAGAAAGAGGTCTCACCACAAGTCTTGTCCTGGAAGCTCTGGTCCAAAGTGATGTAGACCTGCATAAGAGGCACCAGCTGTACCTGCACCTGCAGACCAAAGGTGGTCTGAAGCAGGATGTGAAACGATGAGGGCATGAACACCGTGAAGTCAGCTGAGAGAAAAAGAGTTAAAGGGTTTAAAGAACACTTCATATATATATATATATATATATATATATATATATATATATATATATATATATATATATATATATATATATATATATATACAATAAATAAAAAGCTTCTTTTCTATATATATATATATATATATATATATATATATATATATATATATATATATATATATACAATAAATAAAAAGCTTCTTTTCTCTCACTTGTCATGTATGGAAGTGAAATTTCAGCATTGTGTTTCACTGTCCCGTCAGCTTTAATAATCAGAGGCTGAAAAAGAAAGAACACTGCTTTTCATTTTTTTTTTAATTGAAGTGAATTATTATAAAGAAATTACACATTACATTTAATAAAAATAAGAGTAAAGTTTTTTTTCTATTCCTCAAGGAATCTTGAAACAGTACTACATTTTCCAGAAAATGTTTAAGCAGCACAATTGTTTTCCTCATTAATGATAAGAAGCGTCTCTGCAGCACTAAATAAACATGTTTAAATAATTTCTGGAGGATCACATGACACTAAAGATTGAAAATTCATACATTGAAATAACATGAATATAATACAACAGAAAACAGTTACTTAAATTGCTATTTTGACTGTATTTTCAATCAAATAAATGCATCCTTGGATAAACATCTGAAACATTTTACTGAGCTTAGACTTTTGAACAATATTGTAATACGTGTCAATTCTCACCAAAGCCAAATATACAAGTTAGTAGAAGTAGAAAAGTGTACTCACATTTTTCATGTCGTTGTCAAACAGCACCACAACAGATTTTAAACAGGTGTCAGTTTGATGAGTAAAACAAGGAACAATCAGACCCAGTATGATGAACTTGGACTCCTTGCAGTCCTGCAAAAACAAATGCAGATGAAAAACTATGTAATTCCTAAACCATGGAGACGAATCAAAAAAATCCCAACATGTCTCAGCAATTAACAGCAATTACTTTTGAGAGCACATAGTTGCAGTCTCCATGGAAAGTGAATTCTTTCCCATCAAAGGTGGTGAAGTGAGATCCTTCCTCTACTGAGCACAGGCCAGGGCCAGGAATACTCGTACAGATCCAGGTTCCCTCCTTACATATACTGAGTTACACAAAATACAAAAAAATGAGCTTCAGATGCCAACATGGTAAATTACAGTTAAATGCATGAAAGGTTGCAAAATGCTTTAGGATGAATGAATGCTCCATACACGTGGATACTGCTTTAAATGTGTTTTCTTACCATTCTTCCTCATCTTTGCGTAGGATCTCTCCTGTGTTGTAGACGCGGTCATGCTTACACTGACACTTTTCAGCTGGGATGCAGCCCGTGTTGGAGATGTCATCAAACACAGTTCCTACAACGAAGATAAAATGCAACGATATCAGCTTAATGTGGTTCTAATGTGGTAAAACTACAATAAAAACAGTAAGATTATGAAACACTGTGACGATATTTTTTACGCATAATGTAGATTTGAATAGCTGAGTTTTCAACAGCCGTTACTCTAGTCTTTAGTGTCACATGATCCTTCAGAAATGTTTTATTAATATCATTGATATCATACTTTGATAGTCCACTTTAGACATTTACTATAAGTACCTTTGTAATTACATGTCAACTACATGTAATTACAACAACGTTTTTTTGTTGTGGACAAAATTTAAATAAAGTGTTAGAAGATATTAAGCAGACAGTCAGCTTATACTCTAATGACATGTAGTAGCTACTTATTTTTATTAGACTATCAAAATAAAGTATTACCTAATCTTTTGCAATATTTAAATCTATCGTTATTAGTCTTTACTATAACTTTGGATCAATTTAATGCATCCTTGCTGAATAAAAAAATCCTACCAAACCTTACATTTCAAGAGCAGTTTATATTAATTTGGTTTACATTGTATAAATAGTGCTACTGACCTGGTGGGCAGAAGCAGCCATCGATGTTGTGTTCCTCACACAGTGCGTTTGTGTCTTTGTGTGAGCATGTGTCCATGCAGGGGGAGCCGCTTTCAGAATGCACCATATTGTAGGGGCACTTGATGGCTGCATAGGAATACAAAACACAGAGTCTTTACAACTGCTATTAACAGGGAATAAAAACAAAGGAATAGCTCAAGACGGAAGAATCCTATCATTTCAACCAGTATGTCTTACCACAGAAGTTTGCTGTTCTCCAGGTCGGTGGATTTCCCCCAGCGTGGGAGCACTGACGTGAATATTCAGATAAAGTGGCACAGAGCGCAGAGATGTTGGTGTCATCATCTTCAGGTTGGCTTGAGCAAATATCATTCATACAGGCCTCGATATATGGCTCTGTGTTCAAAACCCAGCTACAAGAAGACCACTTTTCATCCTGCAAAAGGTCTGCACAATCTGCCCGCTGTTGTGAAAAGAACATGGTGCATCTTGAAGGTCCATATCAAGTAATAGTAAAAGTTGCCGTTCTTACAAACTGTTTTATTTAGAATTATCAACTTTTTTCTGTAACGTACAAATTTTTCACACTTGTCCACCACATTTTGTTCATTGTCGTTTTCAAAAGGATCTTCACAGCTGTGTGTTGGGTTGGGAACTCTGTGCTTATTGCCAAACTCAGCGTAGCCAACCCTCCGTCCTGTAACAAACAAGACTTAAAGATTTAAAGCTTAAAGATTCAACAAATTAGGAATTATCATTTATGCTGTTCATAACTGGTTAAATAAGCAGTATATACAAAAAAGTAAGAAATCAGGCTGTAAAAGTGACTTACCAGATTCAATGAACTCACTATAAACTGGAACTCCATTGAAATCGCCACAAAGTCCACAAGTCCGGTTGGAATATTTGGGGTCTAGTTCAACCTAACAAAGAACCACACAGAATTGTTAGATCATTTGACTTAAGGTCATTTGGACTTTATGTCAGGATGTAGTAATGTTATGTGATTAGTGCAAGCAAAACAATATAATTTGTGTTCTGTCTTAGGGGATGAGGCAAGGGCCAACCATTGGAACATGAAAGTAGGATATGAATGTATGAATCTGCCAATATGATACCAAATTATTACCAAGTTACCATGGTATTGCAGTACTTGTTTTGTCAGTATACACTGGTTAATTACAGATTGAATTGACTATTGTGAACAACTTTGTCCATAAGGATGGAAATACACTTAAGTGCATAACAGAGCATTGCCTTATATAGCATTTAACTTCAAAAGGTTGCTGCTTCTTACACAATAAGCTTCTGTCTGTTCACTTCCTTGAAACTGTAACATTGAGCAATAAATTCAGCTCCTTCGACTATTCAAAAAGATTATAAACGTCAAATACAACGCCACAGCCACCTCCAATGTTATTTTGAAGTAAACGGTCTGTAAATCGTAGTCTATATTTCGTCGTTTAAATTTTGCAGCCTATTTGTGCGCTCACCCAATTGTCAAGACTAAATAAAGTGACCATATTGCCCAATTAAAAAAACAGATCAAACATTACATTATTTTCTAGTCTGAAAAAAGCACTTGAAACAGGTCGTAAGGCTATAAATAATAACCACGAAAGAAGCGAAGTTGTTGTTATTTAGTTTCTGTGGGCTGCGCAATAAAACAAACAAAATACTAGAGAATGTGGAGCTGACCTCAAGCCAGCTATAATTCTGGGAAAGTGCTTTGTTTGTCCACCATTTCATGATTGAGGGAAATGTCACTGTTGTTTGTCATTCGTGCCGCATAGAGCATTTGCAGCAGAGGGTGATCCACTCAAAATGGCGGCAGCGCCAGATGTGTTGTGTGATTCACTAACAAATGACTCATATGAGCCGGTTCTTTTTAATGAATCAAAACCTCAGAGTGTAAGTAGAGTAATGGCTAATAATGTATGAACCCGTTCTATAGGCTACACGAATCACTTATCGTACTCTGAATTGTTACTGAATTGCTGCCCATCTTCGAAGGAATTAAGCAAGATTCCCGTATTTAATATTTGCGATTCTTAAATCAGATATCCATTTGAAAACCTAGTTATAAAGACAAGGCTGCATACTGGGTATATGGCCCTAAGCAGCACAATAAAAACAATTATTCACATTCTGAACAAATCATATTTAACCTATAAAGTGTGCAAATATGGCTTCTGGTGTAATTGATTTACTTCAATTCATTGCGATCTCACAAAGTTCCTTTATAATCAATGAAACGTTTATATCCTGTTACTGTGAGAGGATTAGCAAACAAAATCTGCCATTTAGCCGTGACTGAATTCTGACTTATTTGAATAGAATGGCCAAACAGAGGTGTTCGAGAATGAACAGATAATCATGTGAATGGCTACTTTGTTCAAAGCTACAACCAATTGTTAAAAAGAGAAACTTCTGAATTGTAAGAGTCATATCTTTCGGTTCTTGGGATTTGGCAGCCCTGATAAAAGACGGATTTTTACAAGAGTTTCAAGAGTCGGACTAGCCTAAACTCACCATAACGGCATCCTCTTTGTTCCACATGACACTGATGCCCATTTTGGAATAGAGTCTGGTGTAAATTGTGTTCTCTTCTACAAGGATTCCTGCGACGTGCACGGGCAGCGTTACTCTGAACAAGGGAACAGATTCAAATAAAACAGTGACCAACTGGAATAAATCAAGCCTTTTACAGCTGGTTGTGATCCCCAAGACCTTACTTTTCTCCATTGACTGCGACCTGTTGCTCGGTCAACTCAATGCCAACGTCATTGATGGTAACAGCGACTCTGCTGATCTTTGGGCCAGTGCTGTGTTCCGTTCTCTTCACGTGAACGGAGAACTGGCGAATGAGGCTTTGGCAGTCTGAAACCAGGTTATACTCGCATGTGCCTGGGAACTGATACACGTCTCCATCGAACGTCTTGAAGTGGAAGTTTCCCCACATGCTACAGATGTTGCTGACGTGGTTGCTGGGATAGACTGCAAGAATGGGAAAAAACAAAGAAATAGGAAAAGTTTGAGTTACTTTAGAAAATTCTGAGAGAATTTAAAGCATTTTGGGAATTTTTGTTTTTCTAACACTGCCCATCAAGTAAAAATATAATTTATTAAATATAAATTAAATACAAATTTCTTAAAATGGCTTTATGCTTATAGCAGTTATATAAACGCGTTTACATTTGAATTATATGTCCTTAAATTTCAATTGAAATTATATTCCCTGTTTGCAAAATTGATTAAAACTTTTACATTTGTCAATTGTCAAGTCATCGCGAAGGGAAGTAAATGAACTTTGTGACTTTTTGACACAACTGGAAATGTTTAGTAACTTCTAGGGCAAGTCATCAATAGAACTGATAGTATCAGATTCAGGTGATGAAACTATGACCTTCACAACTGTCATCAGCTGGTTGTTCCTGTTTTTCCTTTTTTTTTTCCAGATGCTCATACCAACGCTCTTTTAAACCACATCAAGCTATCTGACAAGATACAATCATCTTTAAAATTAATCTTTGCACCAGCAATACTATGGTGAAGATAAAATTCTTATAGAAACACATGAAAAAAAAAAAAAAAAAAAATAAATATATATATATATATATATGTGTGTGTGTGTGTGTGTGTGTGTGTGTGTGTGTGTGTGTGTGTGTGTGTGTGTGTGTGTGTATTAAATAAACTAGATAAACTACAACTAAATAAAATAAAATAATAATAAAAAATAATGTAATAATAGGTAAAAAATAAAAGGTATCTTATTGAGTGGACAAAATTGTGGCAATGTAAGTAATTTATGGTTGTTATAATTTAATTGTAAAAGAAAATGAATCCTCAAGAAACATATATTAATTTTAAATAAATGTTGAATTGCATTTTTACCATACTTTTTTATTTATGTACATACTATCGCACTTAACATTTCATATATTGAATCTTATTTATAAAAGCTTCCAAATTATATACTGATTGAATTAAACTTAACTAATAAATAAAATAAAGTTGTATAAATAAAATAGAAATATAAATAAAATAAAAAGGTGTTAAAATTAGATATATAAGTAATTTCTTGTTGCTGAGTAGTAAAAAAATAAGACAAGGACAGGATTTTGACAGATGTGGTTAAAGAAATTAAACAATTAAAAAATAAATCTATTAATATAATCATAATGTCAGGGTTTATAGCAATATTATAATAACACTAAAATAAATAATCAAAACAGTTATTAAAAATTAAATTAAATAAATGTAATTTAATTTAATTAGCAGATGAAACCCCTTAAGAACCTTTTAAATGTTTGTCTGAAAGTTAACTCTTACCCGTCTTTGAATCAACCTGAACACCGATAAGCGTCAGAAGCAGTACGCAGACTGTAGATGTTCTCCACTCCATGGTGGGAGATGAGATAGGTAGATCTCCGGTACTGTTGGATTTCTTTTCCTACCCTCTTTTATATAATTTCTCATTCACCTTTCACTCCCCACCCTGCAGGGAGGGTCTGCCAGCTTTCTGTGGCGTATGTGACAGAAAAAAAAGTGTACCCGGCTATTACAAAAGTCCAGTGATGGCATGTGTGTGTGTGTGTGTGTGTGTGTGTGTGTGTGTGTGTGTGTGTGTGTGTGTGTGTGTGTGTGTGAAGTCACCAGTTCCTCTGCTTCTCTTAAAAGATGTCTGATGAAACGTTTAATAAAAATTATGTAATGAATATTATATTTACAGCAGGGTGTGAATAATTTACAACTTCTGTGTACATGTATGATGAGGATTAGTAAAAATAACATTCACTGCTAAAACCTGCAAAATAAATATACAATACATGATTAATAAACCATTTAGCAGCTGATACAGCGAATAAGATGAAGACTAATGGTTTTGTGTAAATAACTAGAGTCTTAAGTGTCCTGAGTTACTTTGTAGACATCCATATGACCATAAATGTGTCAAATTAATCACATTTTCCATCAAGCTCGCAGCAAAATGGCGAGTGACCGCATGTACGATTGCGTGTGAGGTTCGAACATCCTGTCCGTGATGCAGATAAGTCGACGTTCAGCATCTTTGCAGGTACACAGGTGTGTCTCGAGCTCCTGGATGCCACCTGTGCTGTCGAGAATTAAAACAAACTGACCATTCACCATCTGGCAGTGCTCATATCCTGATCCTTTTCTTGTTTAAGATTTTAGACTTGTGAGAAATGTAATGTCACGCATCACCATTTATGACTGTTTCTTCGGATATTTTTTCAAGCATGGCTTATTCTTTTGGACCTTTGAAAAATGATTAGTTCATCATGATTAGTTAAATATTATAGTCATCAAAAAGTTCTAAAATATTTGTATTAAAATAAAAGAAAGTAAAAAAAAATATTAAAAATAAATTTATAAATAAAATAAAATAAAATAAAATAAAATAAAAATCTTGTGGTTTGTAGTAAAAATAACCAAATTCATACAAGCAGGATTTAGACAAGACAATAATTAATTAATAAAAAAACTAAAAATTTTTTTAAACCTAATTATACCTAAAATACAATTAATTTATGGGTATGGGCATGTTTGACCTTTGCAACTTTGGAAAAGTAATTAGTTAATTTAAAAAAAATCTTAAAAGTGAAACATCAAAGTAAAACATCAAATGTCCTCAACCTAAATTTTTCAACCTTATTTTTTAAATTACAAAATAAAAACTATGATATTTTAACTTTTTGTTTTCATGCTCTTGAATTACTGGCATTGTTGTTGCAAAAAATTATACGAAATTTCATTGAGTAGGAAATATTGCAAAACATCTGATAATGCAATACAACACACACCTTTTAAGTTGCACTTTCAGTATATTTTTATTCAAATATATTTGAATCAAGGCACAGGGAAATATAGGGAGACTATACGGTAAGACATACGGTATTACATTTATAAAGAAAATATAAAGACAAAATAATTATAAACATGCGTTGGCGATTTAGTTTTCAAGCTCTCATGGATTTACGTATCTCAATACGACAAAATAAGGAACACTGATATGATGATTATTTGAAATTGATGTTTCAAGACATTTCTTTTTAAAAGGAAGAGAGTTTATTGACAGGGCCCTTTATTTCTTACTTTCCACGGTAAGAAATCAGAAGGCTGGCAGGCCATCAGACAAGTAAATTCAGACCCTCCTTTGTAAATCATCCTTCAGTCGACAACAAATATAATCATTTTGTGATATTGAGATCTGCCCAAGCCATCAAACAACTTCTTCCAGCAGAGCAAAAGTTCCTCCAAAGGCAAACATCAGGTTTTTGGTGTGCACGCAAAACGAGATCCGATGCGAAAAGGCTCCACCTTTTGTGACCTAGCAAACGTGAGTGCCGGCAGTCTAAGAAACAGCTGTTCTTCAGAAAATGCCTTTACGAAACCGGGCGACGTTGTTGGTAAAGGGAGGGAACAAATATAAAACAATGATTAGATAAACCAACATTGGTTGCACTGCGTCGAGTTTCTATTGACACTGCCTCGTTTGACATTGTGTATGTACACTGAAGGCCGCGGTGCTTTTCCTCGTTGATCGTAATAAGTTCACGACGGGTCAACAGTAGGTCCGGGGGAAAGGTAACGAATGAAAAAAGAGCTAAAAATATCATCGTAAAAAAAAAAAAGTCACGTAAAACAAGCCAACAGAGGAAATGTCACGGTAACTGAATATTACGCAATGAGGCGTTCTGGTAATCTGGTTTTCTTCACAAAAACTAATATTGAAACTACAGTCGCAGTCCACCACTTAGTCCTGGTTATTATGATTATTCACAAACATCTGAATCCTATGGAAGCCTGTTTCCGCCACTGATAAAAAAAAAAAAAAAAAAAAGGTTATTGAGACTTTTATCTCACAGTTTTGACTTTTTTTTTCTCAGAATTGCGAGATATAGTCAGAATTACGAGTTATAAAGTCAAAATTTTTTATTATTTGCGACACTTTCCTTCTGGCAAAGCACCATAGGAAACCATGAGATGTGACACTTACAGGACACAGAAGCCCGTTTCCGCCACTGAATAAAAAATAAATTATAAAAAAAAAAGGTTATTGCGACTTTTTTTCTCACAATTCATAATTGCGAGTTATAAAGTCAGAATTACGAGTTATAAAGTCGCAATTGCGAGGTGTAAAGTGGAAAATGGCATACAAAGCTCTGTTTATGATAAAAAAAAAAAAAAAAGTAAGGACCCCCGTGTCCTGTAAGAGTCGCATCTCGTGGTTTCCTATGGTGCTTTGCCGGAAAGAAAGTGTCGCAAATAAGAGAAAAAAAGGCAGATTTTATTTTATATCTCGCAATTCTGAGGGGGAAAAAAGGCAGAATTGTGAGATAAAAAGTCGCAATAACCTTTTTTTTATTCAGTGGCGGAAACGGGCTTCCATAGAATCAGAATTAAGTACTCAGTAATAAGTTCAATTAAGAACTAGTGAAGGGGGTGAAACCAACAGAAAAAACGCTGTTAGACAGGTGCGTGTAAACCCAAAGTCCCCTTATTAGTGTTTAGTTAAAGTCACTTTCAGTAGGTGGACGACAGAGACCTCTTATGGTGAGATGTAGGTACTGTAGAGGATATGACGATACCTGCTTTGTGCTCTGATAGGAAATGAAGATGTTCCCTCGATATTAAACAAGGAAGTTCGTTACACTTTGGCTGTTGGTTTTGAATCGGATTATTTCAGTGCACTTCTCTAAAAAATGCAGGAGACTGTAATTGCTGCTTTTTATTATGCTTTATTGTGATTGTAATTTGATTCATTAGGGAAAAGTGCGTCGCTATGCCATGCATTAACAAAGAGTGTAACATTTAAAAGAAGAAAAATGCCCAGGAATCCCGTATGAGACATAAGAAAACAGACTAGAGTTAACCATACCCCAGGAGAAAAAAAATGGTGCAATATTTGCCAAAACAGCTTTAGCCATTACAGTAACAATCATCTTAAATAATTGTCATTATTTGATATATATTTAGAAATAGTACAGAAATATGTCAGATTAGAGTGAGGTTCAAATCAGCAGGCAATTAGGATCTATTCTTATTTCATTCCTATCTTTAAACTTCATTTGAGTGCATGAGCAGTTCTCTATGTACTTGTAATTCTGAAAGATCACCAGATGAAGGGCAGCAGGGAGAGCTGTACATCAAATCGTTTAAGTACATCGCACACCTGCGCAGGTTTCAAAGAAGAAGAAGAAAAAAAACGTTACAGTACAGCTGAATATGCATATATTAATTTATCCTAATATACAGTGTCCCCGCAAAGGTTAGCTACCACAAATTAATGTTAGAGGTTTTCCAAAAGCTTTTGACTTAAGTCTGATATTAAGTTTAATATTCAAAAAAATAATAACCGAAAAAACAATAAATATCGGTATTTTATATGCATACATATTACCATATTAAATATTACCCGATTTATATTAGAAACACACACACACACACATAGATTATTAATTTATGGAAAATATATTTTTTTATAAATACAAAAACATTTGGACCCAAGATAGGTAATCAGGCTAGTATCAGTTTAAATGTGAGCTGTTACTCATTTAGGCATACTATAGATGTTTTTATTCACTTTAAACTCGTTTTTAAATTTTAAATACTACAGTACTGATATATTTATTGCTACAGTCTTTAGAAAAGAAGTAATGCAAAATATTATATGAATTATAAGTAGTTACTCACATCGATTTACACAGTCACATGACCCAGTGCAGGATTTGACTTCTGCATCCTCGACGGAAGTACAACCTTTCAGATCCAGACGGGTGATGTTCTGGTGAGGCATACAGATCTTGGGATCACCTGAGAGATAACAGACATATTTAAGTCTGAGACCGCATTTCACATAGGGCCTAACACGTTATTACAGCTATTAAATGATCTACACGAGGCAGGCAAAGCATTTAAATGAATCATTTGCGTGAGGAAAATATCTTACAGATCTCGCAACATCCATCTTCGTCAAATTTTTTCTTTAAAGACTATAATAATAGAAAAGAAAACACTATTAACACACTTCTCAAAGTATAGTCGAATCGTCAATACATTCAGTTTTCCTAAACACACTGTATATTTTTATACTAAAAAGTACATATATTTTCTCGAAAAAAAAAAACAAATACAAAAAATCGTAGTTATCTTAAGTTAGCGGTAGCAGAAAGCATCATTAATACACAAACTTACAGGCACACAGTTATCTGGATTAAAGTAAGGGCATTTTTTAATGCGCTCCACAATCGTAAACGAGCCATTAACTCGACTGCAGGTAGCGGTTGTACATTTGTACTTGTACGCCTCTTGAACCTAAGCGGGAAAGCACAGAGGCTGTCAGAGCAGCGTGAAGAATAGCACGTACATATCTGACGAACCGAAATAATGCAGAAAGCACTGAGAAAGTCTGACCTGGAGAGTATGTCTGGTGTTGTCCGGAGCATTGTAAATACAGCACGATTGTTTACACGTTCCACAGCAATCTCCTTCTTCTTTCACGTATTTGAAGCACTTGAAGGGTAAAACGTTTGCGGGTTGAATAATTTACTCCTTAAAACTCATTAGAAAGAACCAGGGCCAGATTCACAAAACATTACAATCTTCTTAACTCTAACTCTTCTTAAAAATAATTAATGCTTTCTTAAATAGAATGTTGTTAAAAATCATTAGCTAAAGAAGTCCCATGTCTACTTTCGTGAATCCAGGAGTTTAAGCTAAAGATTCTGCTTACGGGGTTACAGTCACGTGAACTGGTGTAAGCGCACTTCTCCGAGCTCTTTTCAGTCACGAGGTAGCCGTCGATTTTATGACAGGTAACATTTTCACATTTGTAGTTGTGGACTTCTCCAACCTGACAATACAAACAAAGGGATTGAAGAACAGAGCAGATTTATTGTCTGATAAACCAAAAAAAAAAAGAAAACAGTTGACATGCATAGAAAATGTACCCGCATCGTATATGTGGTGTTGTCCCTCACGTAAGTACAGTTCTTCAGTACACACGTTCCACAGCAGTCTCCTGTCTTTTTCACATATTCGGAGCCCTTGGAGCAAATAATAACTGAATTCAGTAATTGAACTGTAGACAAGAGAGCAATTTCTCCACTGTAAAATCATCATCATAGTACTTCAGAAAGTGACAGCCATACAGAATATAAGTATGTCGTGTGTGGAGTTTAAGCTAGCGATTTTACGTACGGGTTTACAGTCAAATTGACCCGAGTAAGTGCACTTCTCAGAGCTCTTCTCAGTCACGAAGGAGCCGTTAACTTGACGGAAAGTAACAGTTTCACAAGCGTAGTGGCGGACTTCTCCAACCTAAGAAAAAGACAGAAAGACTGTTTATAGCAAATACAAAAAGCTGATGAACTTGATGCAAAACTGATTATTAATGGTTTTGCATAATATTAGAGTGTTTTATCTATAGTTAATCAATAAAGAAATGACCTAGCAGCTCACCTTGTACTCTGTGTTATTGTACACACAGACATCTTTAGGCACTAAACAGAAAACAATAAACGGTTAGACAAATTTCACCCATAAATTCCGTCATCATGCAACAGTTATGAGGGAACTGAAGCTTTAGGAATAATGCAGTTTTTACCATGATTTTAATATTGTGTTCTAAAGTCTGCTGCAGTCATAATACCTAATAATAAAAGTCATAATAAAAGACATCTAACCGGTCTAAATTAAAATAGCCATATGGACTACATGTCACACATTCATGGTGCTTTTGTATTTTGAAACAATCAACAACAACAAAACCCTAGTCCACAATCATGCGTTGTTATGCGTTTATGGTTTTTATAAGTAGAAAGCATACCATGCTCATTTGATGCATGTACAGGTTCAAACTAGATACTACTACTACTACTTTTAATTCCTAACTGTTCTTGCTAACGCAATGTTAGCAGTTACTATCCACTTGTACTGTATTTATAGTCATGGCTGAGAACTTGTCCGATCGGCAACATCAAAGTACATTCATCATTTATTTCTTAATCATTTCTTGATAACTCACCACAAGCCGGACAGCAGTTTTTAACAGCTCTTTCGTATCCGTAAGCACAGGGCTTTTCAGGTGGACACTTCACAGGCTCTTTCAAAGAAAAGCCAGCATTTTCGCATGTATACATGTTGCAGTCGACTGTCCATTTGTCCCCGGGCTGGAGAAAAAGAAATATGTCCACAACTGTTTTGGTCATTTTAGTTTTAATTGTGAAAACGCGTGTCTTCTCTGACTAATATGAGTCAAGACCCTCTGCAGGGTAATTAATTAGCATCTAATTAAGCCCATAGCTCTGCTGTATCGTAGTTTCTTTGTGCAAATTACAGAAACATATACCTTTTTAGGTAATCCATCAGGGTCAATGCAATCTATAAAGGAGAGGACAAAAACAATAACATCAACAACAACAAAAATGTGGCAGAGAAAGTAAATGAAGAAACGCTTCTTACCACAGTAAGCTGTACACATATCAGATGTCATATTAACCCGGTATTGGTCATTAGGACAGTAGCATCCCTCCACTACCGTTTGCAGAGATTCCTTCTCTGCATACATCTTATTATACCTAGTTAAGTACAATAAAAGTAGATAAAACTGATAAAATGCAGAGTTTTCAAATTCACTTAATAAAAATATGGATGTATTTAATTAATGAGATTTATTACGATGTACTGCAGGTTTTTTCCACTTTAGGTCCACATGCCTTGTAGATTTTGTGACCGGGACACTTGAATTCTGTGATAGAAACCAGTGACAAGATTCATGACCCTTTCACATACAATGCAGTATAATGTCAATCAAATGTATACACATGTTACACATGTTAATATTACTAAATAAAATCATGAATGCTTTTGTGAGTGTACCACATAGCCTGTTGAGGTCGGGTGAGTTTCTCCAGTCCACACAGATAGAATGTTGGCCACATAGCTGTGCATAGCTCTCTACACTGGCACAGGCATAAGACTCATTTCCCATTCTGTATACGTCATCTTTACATGCCTCATAATAGTGCAAATAGGGAACGATGGTGTGGCATCTGTTAAACAGACTGAACAAAAAATTCGCCACGAAGAATTTATTTCACAGATCTTTAAAGAGTAACTATATAATAGAGTAACTTATACAACGTATAGCCTTATAGAATAACTAAACAAACAATATATATATATATATATATATATATATATATATATATATATATATATATATATATATATATATATATATATATATATATATATATTTTATTGTGTTGACATTATGCTGCAATTCTGTTTAATAATGCTTAGTGCTTAATCATGTTTAATAACAATGTACACAGAGTTAATCTAATAATAACACGTACAATTTGGCTGAAAATTACCTAAAAAATAATTCACAGCCTTTATTGTGTTACATGAGAAATGCATAGAAATATTTAGTTTTAAGACAGAATTTATTACACATTAATGTTTAGGCTATACAACAGCCTAACAAACTGTGGAAGATAATTTAAGAAATTTTTTCTTTTCATACAATAGTCAGTAGTAACTTTTAAAAAAGATTTAAGTGAACTCTATGAAAGATTTGATTAAATTATACATTTATAATTAGATTTATTATTTATTATGTAAATATATTTTCATTTATTTGATTTTCAAATGGCTAGTTTATTCATGAACTAAATAAATAGTTATTTTATGAATGGGCCACAGAATCATTGTGGCTTAATTTTTCCATTGGCAAATCAGAACAAAATCCACTTTTTTTTTTTAAATAATACATCAACAGCCCTTCTTTTAGAAGTATCACTTTCCCTTATGTACAAACTGTCTTGGTACTTTATTTTGATGGTCCCTGACCCCTACCAGTCTACTAATACTCTACTAATACTTTAATGAAAGTTGGTTGACATGTAGGTGTAAAGTTACTTATTGTCAACAGAATGTCAATAAGGGACCATCAAAATAAAGTGAAACCGCTGTCTTTGCCTTACCTGCTCTTGATGATGTCACAGACAGGTTTGTTTTCAGGTGGATGTATCGG
Organism: Puntigrus tetrazona; assembly: GCF_018831695.1. Taxonomy (NCBI): domain Eukaryota; kingdom Metazoa; phylum Chordata; class Actinopteri; order Cypriniformes; family Cyprinidae; genus Puntigrus; species Puntigrus tetrazona. The sequence continues at coordinate 4,579,200 of NC_056723.1, read as the reverse complement.
AGTAGGTGAGGGAGTAGGTGGACGTGATTCACATTCTTTAGAGACGTTCCAAAATCGTGCCACATCCTGACATGAATTGCCACTTGTTCCATTAGGATGTCTGCAGTCATTTGTGTTGTTATTGTCACAGTGTCCTACAAATGACAAATTTTCAAATGTTAATATACAGAAGGACAAGCCGAACTGTGCAGAGTACAGTGTTAGGGTAGGTTTAGGGTTATAAGAATAAGTTGAAATATGCTTGTATACTGTATGTTGTGAACACATCAAAATAAAGTGCCAGAAGAAAGTTACTTGCTGCTAGTGGAATGTCTAAAGTGGACTATCGAAATAAATTCTACAAAAGCTACAAATTACTATCTTTTGTTTTGTACAGTAGCTTTATTAATCTCAATTGCTGCAAAAAGAGATGTGTACTCACCACACTGCCCCTCTGTGTTATCATGGAAGTAGGAGTAAGGGAGTCTGATTTCGATACCTAAATCTGTCACTGTAATCTCCGTATTGATTTCAGAAATGTTCAAAGTTACTTTCATGCCAGTACTGGTGATGATGATATCACTGATTATGTATGTTGGCTTCTTCTCTTTATCATTAACATAGACCTAAGGAAATATTTATGAAAAAATATTTAATGCTGTGTATTACACAATTGTCTGCCATGTAAACTCATTTTGGCACTGAAAACATATACTCTCTTAATGACTGTGTTTTAGAGATTTTAGGGAAGTGTTCTGCATTCCCTCAGTAACAGTGCATGATTAAGTTTTAAGGTAAAGTCAGGTGAAGAGTAAATTCATCAAATAAAACTATGCAAGCATCAGAGCAGGCTAAGCAGGGTGTCCATTAAAACAAGGACAAAGCAAATCAGGCAACACATTGTCATCAGCATGGGGTAAGAGAAGGAAGGAAAATCATTGTAGATACTAGCAGATACTAAAAACTTTGCAGAAGTGGGTGGGGACTAGATTAAAAATCCTGTGCAAACCTATGCTTATGTGAGTGAATGTGTGCTTTTGTAAACAAATTTAACTTACACGGACCACTTTATTTTTGTCACTTTCCAGCTTGATTGTGTAGGATTTATAATACACAATCACAAACTCAGGGCAAGCAAGATGTTTTATAGGATCACAATAATAGTTCTTTGCATGGACACTGATATTGTATTTTGGGATGGTTTCTTTGAACAAAACATAAGTGCAATTTCCTTGGAAAGGATAGTATTGTCCATCAAAAGTTTGGTAATGAAGGTTACCCCAGGTCATGCACAAACCTGTTAGCTCAGACAGAAAGTTAAACAAAAGTTAGACATAATGCACTGTCAAAAACAATAATTTTTTAGAACCTTTAAAATTCATTTAAAAAAAAAAAAAATCTTAATTTGACTTAAACTCACATTGACACTCATACTTATAGCAGCAGCCATTGTTATAATAGACCTTCACAGGATCAAGCCCATTAACGCATTTAGGTTTTGCAGTTATGGGGTCACACTGTACAGGTTTTGAGATGACTTTTCCATGTTCGCAAGTTTTAATAGCGCATGCATCGATCTGTTATAAATAAAAGAGCTCAATAAAATAAAATAAGTAAATATAAGTAATTTCCAAATTTCTTACCTGAAAAAAAGTACAATAAAACAGAAACACCATTATTTTAACTTATTTTTAAGTTATTTATACAGGTTGTATTCTGAAATAATACATATAAATGCTCATGTACTATTTGTATCTTAAATCAGTTTTGAGCTTCTCATATTACCGTATCATTGTCAAATTGAATCTCTTTTACAATAAAGCAAGTGGAGTTGCAGTAAGCCTTATAGCACTCATCCTGTAGACTGTTGATGGTTGACCCTATAATAACAATAAAAATTCAAAACTGTTTAAAAATCATGTCAATTTCAATTCGATTACTACTCAATCTACTAAGGAACTGTACATGAACTAAACATGTCATGAAAGCAGTACTCACCAGCTGGGAATTTTACATTTTCATATGTGCAAAAACATGTACTAGTAGTAGAGGTGGAGAATGTTGTTGTGATTACTTTCTGATGTTCGATAGGCGTGGTTGTGGTTGACACTGAAGTAGTTGTAGAGCTAGTGGTAGATGATCCTGTTGTTGTAGATGGCGGTGTTACAGAAGTAGTGGTAGTAGGTATTGTAGATGTTGTAGTAGGTATTCTAGGAGTTGTGGTTGACACCGAAGTAGTGGTAGAGCTAGAGGGAGATGATCCTGTTGGTGTGGATGGTGGTGTTATAGTAGTAGTGGTAGTAGGTATTGGAGGAGTTGTGGTTGACCCTGTAGTAGTTGTGGAGCTAGTGGTAGATGTTCCTGTTGTTGTGGATGGCGGTGTTACAGAAGTAGTGGTAGTAGGTATTGGAGGTTGTGGTAGGGTATTCTAGGAGTTGTGGTTGACACTGAAGTAGTTGTAGAGCTAGTGGTAGATGATCCTGTTGTTGTAGATGGCGGTGTTACAGAATTAGTGGTAGTAGGTATTGTAGATGTTGTAGTAGGTATTCTAGGAGTTGTGGTTGACACTGAAGTAGTGGTAGAGCTAGAGGGAGATGATCCTGTTGGTGTGGATGGTGGTGTTATAGTAGTAGTGGTAGTAGGTATTGGAGGAGTTGTGGTTGACCCTGTAGTAGTTGTGGAGCTAGTGGTAGATGTTCCTGTTGTTGTGGATGGCGGTGTTACAGAAGTAGTGGTAGTAGGTATTGTAGAAGTTGTAGTAGGTATTCTAGGAGTTGTGGTTGACACTGAAGTAGTTGTAGAGCTAGTGGTAGATGATCCTGTTGTTGTAGATGGCGGTGTTACAGAAGTAGTGGTAGTAGGTATTGTAGATGTTGTAGTAGGTATTCTAGGAGTTGTGGTTGACACCGAAGTAGTGGTAGAGCTAGAGGGAGATGATCCTGTTGGTGTGGATGGTGGTGTTATAGTAGTAGTGGTAGTAGGTATTGGAGGAGTTGTGGTTGACCCTGTAGTAGTTGTGGAGCTAGTGGTAGATGTTCCTGTTGTTGTGGATGGCGGTGTTACAGAAGTAGTGGTAGTAGGTATTGGAGGAGTTGTGGTAGGTATTCTAGGAGTTGTGGTTGACACTGAAGTAGTTGTAGAGCTAGTGGTAGATGATCCTGTTGTTGTAGATGGCGGTGTTACAGAATTAGTGGTAGTAGGTATTGTAGATGTTGTAGTAGGTATTCTAGGAGTTGTGGTTGACACTGAAGTAGTGGTAGAGCTAGAGGGAGATGATCCTGTTGGTGTGGATGGTGGTGTTATAGTAGTAGTGGTAGTAGGTATTGGAGGAGTTGTGGTTGACCCTGTAGTAGTTGTGGAGCTAGTGGTAGATGTTCCTGTTGTTGTGGATGGCGGTGTTACAGAAGTAGTGGTAGTAGGTATTGGAGGAGTTGTGGTAGGTATTCTAGGAGTTGTGGTTGACACTGAAGTAGTTGTAGAGCTAGTGGTAGATGATCCTGTTGTTGTAGATGGCGGTGTTACAGAAGTAGTGGTAGTAGGTATTGTAGATGTTGTAGTAGGTATTCTAGGAGTTGTGGTTGACACTGAAGTAGTGGTAGAGCTAGAGGGAGATGATCCTGTTGGTGTGGATGGTGGTGTTATAGTAGTAGTGGTAGTAGGTATTGGAGGAGTTGTGGTTGACCCTGTAGTAGTTGTGGAGCTAGTGGTAGATGTTCCTGTTGTTGTGGATGGCGGTGTTACAGAAGTAGTGGTAGTAGGTATTGTAGATGTTGTAGTAGGTATTCTAGGAGTTGTGGTTGACACTGAAGTAGTGGTAGAGCTAGAGGGAGATGATCCTGTTGGTGTGGATGGTGGTGTTATAGTAGTAGTGGTAGTAGGTATTGGAGGAGTTGTGGTTAACCCTGTAGTAGTTGTGGAGCTAGTGGTAGATGGTCCTGTTGTTGTGGATGGCGGTGTCACAGAAGTAGTGGTAGTAGGTATTGTAGAAGTTGTAGTATGTATTCTAGGAGTTGTGGTTGACACTGAAGTAGTTGTAGAGCTAGAGGGAGATGATCCTGTTGTTGTGGATGGTGGTGTTACAGTAGTAGTGGTAGTGGTAGTAGGTATTGGAGGAGTTGTGGTTGACCGTGTAGTAGTTGTGGAGCTAGTGCTAGATGTTCCTGCTGTTGTGGTGATATTACACCACTGACTACCCACTATTTTCCCATTTTCAGCACATACCGCTTTGAAACATGGTCCATCCTCATACACCGTTGATCCAGCAGAAAATTGTTTATTGTCATAGGTACAGTTACATTTTTGAACACAAGTCATGGTTTCATCCAATAGATATGGAGTTTCTGGAGGACACTGAGGAAAACATCCTAAGCAAATAATTAAAGAATAACAGAGATAGACACAGAAATATTAATGAGAAGTTTTCTTTTTAAAATAACATTTCTCCTTGAAAAAACGAGATGTTATGACAAATACAACATCTTTTCTTGTTATATATGTATGGTGCATCTCAAAGATTTTTAATATCTTTATAGATTTTGATTTAGAATATAGATTTTTTAAACTTTTTTTGAAAAAGGGGAGCTTTCACATATTCTAAATTCATTTCATGAATATACACAGTAATCCAGCTTCAGCTTCAGTCTGCTCAATGTGAAGCTTTACCAAATGTCTGGTAAATATCTTCCTTCCAGTCAACTTTGCATTTAATATGCTTTACACATTAAGCTATTTTACAATACTCTGTAAACAGCCAGCTCTTTCAGTAATGACCTTCGGTGACTTACTCTCTTTGTGGAGTGTATTAATTACCACTGCCAAGTCATTAGTCTTACAATGATCAAGAGATACCCAGAATTTATACTCTAGGGATGGTCATTTAATGAAACTCAAATAAAAATATTCTAGTATTTTGAGATACTGGGTTTTTGACTTTCATGAGCTGTAAGCTCTAATCATCAAAATTAATTAAGTTGCCAGCCACCACCAGCATTTTAGATGATGTTCACCTACATTTGACTATCTACACCTACGTGGAATATTTTCTGCTATGAATATATGAGTATGTTATATATTAAAATAAAGAACCAAGCTTCTGCGTAAAAAAGAAATCTATTTTATTCTATTTTTTATGTTTTATCACCGCTTGAATGCAAATAGGTTTAATCAGAAAATACAACATATAAAAATGAGAAAAATGAATTTTTATCAAATTAGTACATTTTCAAGCATAACTTTATCGCAACATTTACCTCGAGACTCTGTGAAACTGATCTCAAAACATTGAGGAAGTTAAATTGGGAAAGGATTTTTGGTATCTTGAAGGGGTTTGACTGTGGCATGGCGATTACGTTATGGCAAGAAATTAGGAACAGGAAATGTCTAATAACATCCATATACATTATCTAATATTATATATTTATTTAATTCATTACAGCCTAATCTCTTAATAATTATGTCATGGCCATGGTGATATGCTGTTAAAATCTAAATTACGAAAATAAAGTTATTTCCATACTGTTGTGAACAAAGTTCCTAATCAGCTATTTTGAGAATAAAGGCATATCATTATGTATGACAGTATTTTAGTGCCATGTTAAAAACAAAAATCTAAGATAATACTATCAGGGAAAAAAAGGGAATAAAGTTGTATAGCAATAAGAGAATATAGTCAAAATATTTCGAGATTAAAATTAAGAATTAAGTTGTAGCCAAAACAATATGACCAGAATAGTAGAGAGCCTACGAATGCCTGAAGATTAGGGGAAGGTTACGGTGATTCTAAGGGCCCAACGATGGAAACGTGATTTATACCGAGGGGAAGGAACGTACAGACAGATGCTAAACATAATTCAAAACTATAAAGCTTTTGCAAAATAAAGAAAACAAGAGGGATGATTCTTAATTTCCTTTCCTTTGAACTTTGAAGCTTGTCCCTCAGCATTTTTCCTTAAAGTACAAAAAGTAATGAACTTTTTCCACAATATTCTGTTTTTTAGATGCACCTGTATGTATGAATAATTTAAGACAGGTCTAACTTTTTTCTCTTGAAACAAATGTCAACTTTGAGTTAAAGGCAAAATGAAAGGTCCCATGTTTTAAACCTTTTTGGAGTTTTATTTTAGGTGTTGATGTCCTTAAGAATATATATTTGTTGTATAAGTAACTAAAACCATCTCAATATGTTTTTAGAGCTCCTTTCTCTCCTGGCCTGTTTAATTACTATTCATGAGCATCTCTTCTGATTGGCCTGTTTTTTCTGAGTGACGCACCACCAGGCCAATCAAATGTAACAACGTCACAATTATGTCACAGATTCAAAACAAAGGGAAGACTGAGGCGGCCTTCTTAAAGGCCAAGCAGGATACCCAGTGCTCGGTTTATACTTATCACCATTTCTAACCACTGGGGGACTATAGGCAGGCTAGGGGAACTTATATTAATGTTACAAAACCTCATGAAGTGAAATTTTCATGCCATGGGAACTTTAAGGCAAACAGTATATGTACAGAAAATTGTAAAACACCCAAATAGTGTCCTTCAAGTAAATTTTTGTCTACAAGCTGGGAAGTCTATAAAACATAAAACAAAAATATGCCTAACCTTCAAGGAGAGGAATTTGATCAGAGCAAGCTCCTGATGGATTTTTGCAGGTTTGTAGGCATGGTGGTCCACAGGATTTATAATGCCACTTGCATTTTTCCGGAGGGTTGTAGTAGTCACAGAATAAAGCTGCAAAAACAACCACTTGAGTCAGGACAATGAAAACATTCAACAATACAAGTTCATTTAAATTTGTAGAAGAGTAAAATGCATAGTTACATACAGTGTGTTGTGTATGTTTAAAGGCAAAAGTAAAATATTCACTGACATTTAGGAAATATTAGAACTTACGGCAAATGCCCGGGGTCCGCCATGCCACGCAAGCTCCTTTTTTACGGCATTCAGCAGCATAAGCTGCCACTGCAGTGCAGAAACAATCACAGTCCCCCCCACTGTCACATGCACAGGTGTCCCTTACACAGGCATCAAAGTATGGGCCAGAATCCACCTAGTGGCAAAGGAACAGAACAGAAGAATCCAAAAAGAAGTCACATTTTGCTTGATTTTCTTTCCGTGGTTACTGTTAGTAGATATATCATGTTGTGTTAATTTGACATAAAATATTATAGGGATTTTCCACACAAAGATGATTTATTGAACAATGTTTGAATTGTTTTTCTACATAAAAAAAGAAAGTCCAAAGAAAACTTAAAAGTTAAGTGTAAATTCTGTGCTACTAGTGTCAACAAAGTATTGTAAAACTAATCATTATGTTTAAAACAGGTTTTCCAAAAAACATTTGAGCCACTGCCAAGCTGAATATGTGAACTTCAAAACATAGTACAATTACTACAATATTGTAACTATTGCAGAAAATAGTATATCGCTACTTACAAGTGCATGGCAGTCTTCAAAGACATCGCTCCTTATGATGGTGCACCGCTTTTCAGCCCAGGCACTCCGATGTTGATTTACTTTACAAAAGTCTATCGAGTTTGTCACATCTGGGCAGTTGGGATCCACCCTCCAGCTATCTCCAAAATCGATTGAATCTGTCACCACTTCCCCATTGTGCTTCTTAAAGTCATTGTTTGCATTACCATCGAAGTCTCCACACAGTCCACACACCTTGCCCTGCCACAAAGATCATGTAGAATTTTAGGAGAGCAGCTGAACAAAGGGTAAAGTGACTGCGTGTTTGTGCCTCAATGGGTTTACCTTTAAAGAATACATACCTTAAATTTGGGATCGACTTGGAGCATCAAACTGGTTTTGTTGTCCCAGATTAAGTTCAAAAGGCCTTTGACCTCTGTGACAATATATATCCCAGCGGAATGGATCTGATATTGGTAATCAGTGCCATTGCCTTCAAGAACTTTGACTCCATCCTCCGATAAAAGTATTTCATATCTCTGCAGGATTTGAACAGTGAGTATCAAAACATTCATAAAGTGAACTTTTTAGTTAACTACACTACATTTATGTAAATAAAACATTGTCAACACATATTGTTTTAAATGTCAGTATAAATTAATCTGTGTTACAAATATGTATATATATCAGCGATGTGCATGTTACACACTTTTATACGTTTTCTAAATCTATATTCATGCTTAGTTTGAGCTATGAAATAACCTCACCCCAAATAAGAGACTGATAGACTTGCAGATGGTGTTGGTGGTCTCACAGAGTTTGTTCTGTGTGACAAGGCTGAAGGAGAGAGTCTGGTCCATATTGCAATTATCCTAGAGAGGTCACAAATGATAACGTGTCAGGCATTGAAGAAAACGCCACAGATGGGTGACTACACTTTTTCTTCTCTTACTTTTGCTCACTTATACTTTAGTTTTATCTGAATCATTAAGTCGACTCAAGAGCAAGAGCAAACAAGATCAGTTTGTGTCAGAATGGGCATGAACTTCTTCAGGTCAAAATAACAAATTACAATGTGCTTTAATTAAATGTAGTTAAAAAGTATAACATAATTCTTTGGATGCAGTAAAATACAAACTAAAACATACAGACACAGTACTTTCCAAACGTAATGAGATTTAGTAACAAAATAAAGTTACTGTCCACCACTAAATATCACAGACATGAAAGAACATACACGAGCAATAGTGTGTTTGCATTCTCTGTAGAGGGAGTAACTTTTGCCATCAAAAGTCCTGAAATGACCTTCACCATAGATAGTACAGGTGCCATAGCATGCCTTTTGTGTACAATTCCACATCCCATCTGTGCATGTGCTGAAATATAAAACATAAATTTATTACCATACCATACTGTTCTCGTCAATGTTAAAGATCTGACAAGTAAGTACTACTTAGGTGAAACAAAAATGTAAATAAACAATGATTGAAATTTGTGAAGGGCAAACCTAAAAAGAGCATTAAAAGTAGTCTTCTGGAAGGTTCAAAGCTGCTCTGATGCAGCATGCGTGTGCAAAAGAGATAGCGATAAATGCATTTCGCAGTCTGGATACTTGCAATTAACTCCTTAGCCAAAAGGCTGACATCAGTCTTGTGTTTGCTTATACTGAAGCAAGACAAACAGTGTCGCTTACGTAGGCCTATTATCATGGTCTGACGATAAGATGAGAGCTGATTAGTTGACATTTCACTTGCATTGCTAGGTCAGTCTGTGTATCTATGCAAATATTAATTTTAAAATGTTTCTGTTTCTGTTCAGGGCTTTTTAAAAAACAGTTTGCTGCAGCTTTAAAGAGCATGCATATATATTACAATGCTATATGAGTATTAGTTATCTAATCACTACATGTAATTATTACTGATTTCATTTGTTTTAAAATGTGTGCTTAGTTTGGTCGAGTTAGTTTGCTGGAAAGCATCTGCATGCTCTATCTGAGCCTTTGCATAAACCATATATATATATATATATATATATATATATATATATATATATATATACACACACACACACACACACACACACACACACATATATACATTTAAGACTAGAGAAAATGCTAATGAAAACACAGCTTTGCATCAAAGAAGAAATAAAAAAAATATTAAAACAGAAAATTATTAAGTGTAATGAAATTTCACAATATTACTTTTTGTCTGTATTTTTATAGATTATGGAGGCTTCATGACCATAATATTTCAAAAACATTAAAAATAGCACTGTGTTACTTTTGATCTGTACTGCATATAAACAAAAGACATCCTCACGCTTTAAGCTTTTTCCACCAAATTTATTAATATTTGATCAATATCAAAAGCAAGCTAGTCATGAGCAGCTTTAATTATGCATTGCATTGCAAGTTCTCAAACATCTGGGTGTTCATATGGTCTGCAGGACAACCAGCTGTCTCCCTGTAGCACTGGTGTTTTACATTACATGTCTTACCTAAAAACAAAAGTAAAAAAAAATTATTAAATGCACAATATTTAAAAATAATACTATTATTGTTTGATACATCAGCACATGGTGGAATTTACAATCAAAATAACGAACTTAATAAATGATTGAAAAGATGTTTCCATTACCTATTGCAAACTACTGCAGTTAACTGTTACACAGCATTCAAGTTTACAGTATATATTCCTATAACGTGTTACGCACTGCATTCATCTGGTAAAGATAGCTCAACGACTAATGTGAACTCATATTTAATTATAGCCCATATAAAACTTGGCAAAAAAATGGACATACAAGGTTGGCCTTTTTCACTAAACAAGAAAAGTGTAAACAATGACGAAAACAAAATGCTCAATCGTACTTGAAGAGTTAGCGTAAATACCAATAATTAAATATGAAAAACAATATTTCCTTACCTTAATCAATTTGTGCACTGTATATCCAAGAGTTGCTAGTTGCTATTCTGTCTTCTTGCTTCACTGCTGCAATCTAGGTGTATTTCTTAGAAATCGAAACCCTTTATTTTTCCGATTCGTTTCCGGCAAAAGGGATCACCCAACCACTAAGCAACATGGATTTCGTTTTCGTTTGGACATTTTATTTTACAGCAGGATTAAATAAATTATCGCAATCCTACTGCCATTGTTTTGAAACCGTTTGAACACTAACCGGAAATATCCGGAATAGCCGTTAAAATGGTCTATATGATGATTGGCTGATTGGCTCACCAGGTGTTACAGTCCTCTTGAACTTGCTCTCCAGGTGAATAGCTGAGTCCATTGTGGACACAGGGGCAGTTTTTCCTCTCCACACACCCACCTTTTCCATCAGCCAGAAGGCCATCTGGACACATACACCCTGATACACACCATGTACTCACCTACAGACAGAAGAAACCAAGAAGGGCCAGGATTATATTCAGGTTATCAGTAAACTATAAGAATACAAAATAATCATATTATCATTTTCATTTTGTTTTCTTCCATTGTAACTCACACAGTTGCTGGGGTCTTGTTTCTCACATGTCCCCTGACATTCTGTCCCTTTATTTCCTTGTTCAGCCGAGCAGTTGAAGAAGATCATTGGATGCACACAACCTAAACCACAGATTCATGGATGAGAAGGCGAAAATTTATGTTGCTGTGTCTCAGTGACATCTCAGTTTAAATTTGAAATTTGAAAAAGTATTACCTATTTCACTGGAGCAGTGCAATTTGCCAAGGTTGCAGGTGCTGTAATTAAAAATGAAAGTAAGAGAAAAAAGGCAGACACAGTAATGTTTTATCAATAATGAATGTGTCAAAGATGTACGCTGAACCACTGCTTTTTACCATTTGACACCATTTTTGTAGATTATTTCTGATGGCTTTATGACCCGGTTGCCACTGTAACAAGGACACCGGTCAGCAGTCACGCATATGTTCTCATCATTGAGGTAGGTATCTTTAGGACATGCACAACCATCTACAGGTGTAAAGGACCCTTTGCAGGTGTCATCTTCTTCACTGAGAGAGCGGCAGGTGCTGTCACAGCTGGACATGCCATAGGAGTACTTCATGTTGCCTGAACACTTAGTCACTGTGCAGACAGACAGACAGACTTTTGGCATTTCCTTTTTAGAAAGCGATTACAACACGCGTTAAAGAAATACTCCAACATTTTTGTCAATAGCCCCGTGTCGTTCCAAACCCCATACAAAAATTTGTTTGTCTTCAGGAACATATTTTAGATAGAAACCGAGAGACTTGTGACTTTCCTATTTACTGCCATGTAATAAACAATGTCAAGGATCCAGTAAAGGACCATATCGTCAAAATACTCCATTTGCCATCAGTGGTTCAATTGTGAATATTCTGGAGTGATGAGAATAAAATGTCAGTGGTTATTAACTCCAGTCCTTGATGCCCACTGCTCTGTACATTTTGTTTGTGTCTCTTATTTAACACACCTGATTCAGATAACTGATCTGAGTGTGTCAGATTAGAGAGACATACAAAATGTGCAGTTCCGAGGACTGGAGCTCAGAATCACTGATACAGATAAGGAGGTAGAAGAAGTTCTCACCACAGGGTTCAGAATCCATCCAGCCCTGGATAATGATTCCTCTGGCAGCACAGGCGTGGGCATAGTTGGACACGGCTGCACACATACACTTCCTAATATCTGCACATTTGCAGGTGTCATAGACACACCACTGCAGAGGATGAAACCCATATTATAAGAAAGATTATACTTTATATTTCATTTACCCTATTATTTTGTACAAAAAGACTCACCTTGTAGTAAATGTTAGGAGATATTTCTAAATGACATGCAGAAAATAGCCCAATAGGGTTCGTTAGATGGGAACACCAGTTTTTAGCTGCATTCTCTGAATAAAAAGATAAAAACAATTTTAATTCTGTAAAAATACCCATATTTTTACCTTAACAAAAAATGAATAGGTCATTTTGCTCTAGTATCCCCAATAAAAAGAAATGGAAACACCAGGATGGGAATTTTTGCATACTACAACATAGCCTTTAGATTTATGAAACTGAGTACCTATGTCCGAATGCATACTACAGGGGTTGTCAAATGTGTTTTCAAGATTTGGACAACTGTTTAGGTTTTTCCAATAGTTGACAAAGGGTATTGGTGTGTCCTCTTTAATGCCCAACTCTGTTTTGAAGTCATCTAATTGGACATCATTGTAGTTTCCACATAGACCTGAAAGAAGCAAGATATTGAATTTGAAAGAGTCATTTGAAAAAGTTAGGACCCCCTTTTGAAATCCATGGTTTTCCATATCGGGACATAATCAAAATGATCTGCTTCTTAGCAAAATAAAACCTCAGATGAATAACAACATATGACATATTGCACCATTTCATTATTTATTTAACAAAAATAAAGCCAAAATGAAAAAGCCATGTGTGACAAAATTAGGACACCCTTAGTGATAACATAAGACTTAAGAGTGTAAATAGCAGTCAGTTAATCTAACGCCTTTGATTAACTGATCATTTGCAAGCATTAGCACTTGTATAAAAGCATAAGTTTTAGCAGTTTGCATTCAGGTGTGTGTTAACACCATGACACAAAGGTAAGACACCAGCAATGATGAGTGCATATATTTTTGAAAACTCACCAGTCATCTTCCCTTTCTCTTCAGTGCTGGCTACAATATACATCTGCATGACTGGAGCCAACTGGATCTCTAGACGGAGACTCTTCATATCAGCAATGATGAAAGAGGAAGAGGGCTGGAAGATGCTAACAGGACCTGGGACAATTAAAAAGGTGGTTAGGATACAAAACAGAACATCTACTCATCTGTGTCTTTTTGTTATTGCTAATATGCTTACAGGATATCAACATTTTCAGAAAAAAAGGAAAAGCCTTGCATGTTTTTTAAAAAATCATTTAAATATGGTAATTGAATTAAATGTTTCATATGCTTATAATAGCGCAATCCCGGTTTTTGATGACCCACCTGAGGTGGCAGGCAGCTTATATGGTCTGCTTCCGTTCAGTGTCACAACACCATTGGAGGAAAAACTAATCTGTTTTATAATTAAAACAAGAAATAAGAAAACTTAATAGTTAATATAAAATTAGGACATGCCACTGTGCACTACACTTAAAGCAGGACACACTTGCTGGTGCCTTTATGAAAAAATATGGTTATTTTGGTAGAAAAATGAAACCCAGTGCTTACAGTGGTCTCTGAGATGACAAGGGTAACTGAATTTAGACATGTGTCTGATCGGGCCCAATCACACTGTGCCAGATTTCCCACAACCGCAATGTCACTGTCATTAGTGTGCTAGAATTAAAAAAATGATACAGTTCATATTATATTCAGGGGTATGGAAACCTCTATAATGTATAATGGGATCCTCTGCTGTACTGACAGACCTTAGTGAAGATGTAGTCACAGTTGCCGCTGAAGGTGAAGGTCTTTCCATCATAGGTTGTGATGTGAGAACCTCCAACAACCGAGCAGATTCCGGGACATTTCAGGTACGTACAAGTCCAGCGTCCTGCAGTGCAATTACTGACATAGCATGGTTAGCATGGGGATATATATAAGTGGTATTAAAATTGAATTTGAAATATTTAAATTACCATTTTTTGCAAGCTTGCTCGTAAGACTCTCCTGATTGATATACCATGCCGTCGTGCACACAAGGGCACTCGTCCACAGGAACACAGCCGCTCTGACCGATGTCATCCTCAACCAGATCTTTCCAAAAAGTAGACAAAATGGAGTGTCATAATAAAATAAACAGTTCTGATATTAAGCTCTTGAAGCATGATAAGCATATTTTTGCGAGGAGAAGCTTAATTTGAAAATAGATCCATGAAGTGAAAACACTTCTCTTTTTGCAGAAAAACTTCTCACCAAAAGGGCAGAAACAGCCGTCCACACAGTGTTCTTTACACAGTTCGCGTGCATCTGGATCTGAGCAGGTGTTTTTGCACGGACTCCCACACTCCATGTGTAGCAGGTTCAGAGGACATGTTTTTGCTGCTCCACAGAACAAATGAAGTATCAGAATATATTAGCGTATTATTATCACTCTCTATTGTTTTCTATTTTGTTTAACCACTAATGTCCTTACATGGGTGTCTGGAACGATGCTGAACATTTGTAGTCTCTGGTGTTTCTAGTCTAATTAACGTAATTTTCTGAGATGATAATATTATAGAAACCTGTTGCCTTGATAAAATCAATTAGACAGAACTCAGATTAACTTGTTAGTTTTAGGTTAAGCAGATTCACACTTTTAATTAATCACAATTTAATGAATTTAAGTTATTCCAATTTAAAATAAAAAGTGACCAACATATTTTCCTTTATTTAGTTTATTTAGTTAATGTACCTAAGAATTGTCAAGTTCGCTTAACACTTATCATTTTGCATGAGTTTCATTTACTCAATAATTTCAAGACAACAGATTCTTTCCTTTTTTTTTTTTTTTAGTCGACGACTAAAATTTTTTTACAGTGCAGAGGGGCATTGGGTATTACAATGCATTTTATATATAATTTTAAGTATGTTCGTTGCTTGATTGATGTGATGCTTTCGACATTAAATAAAGATTTTTTTTATGTTATGTGAAATGTAGATTGTAGATTGAAATATATGATAAAATATATATTAATATTAATATTATATTAATATTAATATATATTAATTTAATGATTTTAAAATATTTTTTCAAAGAAAATGTCAATGTATTTAAAAAAAGGAAAAAATCTATTTTAAAGACTTTTTAAAGATTGCAAAAATCGTTCATGGGGCAGTTCATTTAAAATTTTGCTGCTGATTTTAAATAATTGAATTGAGAGTTCAGCAAGCAGCTTTTAAGATTTCAGGACTTCATCTTGTTTGTATGGAAGAATTTTCTGGACTGTTTTCAAATGGAATTGCAAATTGTATTTTTAATTGCATTTTCAATATATGGACGCAATAAATTATGACATAATCCAAATTAAACTGGTCTTACATATTTAAATAGCAATATTAATTGTCATATTTACTTTATTTTATTTCTCTGCGTCGTGCATTAAAAACTCAAATCGCAATTCCTTTTGTATTTGAATTTGAATTTGAATTTAATTGTCTACGTCAACACTGTCAATCAAAATGAGGGGCGGGACAATACTAGGGGGTGTGTTTGTATTGAGAGGTGACGTCACTCACAGAATCAGTTTGTGCCTGTGTGAAATAAAAATAAACTGTGCAAATCTGCAGGTATTTACCTATCTTTTACCTTCATTGATTAAAGCATTCGACACGGAGTAACGTCGCTTTCCAATACAAAAACGCCCCCTAGTATTGCTCCGCCCCTTGCTTTGATTGACAGCGCTGATGTAAACGTCGCAAATTCAAATGCAAAAGGAATTGGGATTGCATTTGAGTTTTGGCAGAGAAAAAGAAAAAGCATGACAATTAATATTGCAGGCTCATAGCTCGTAAGACGTGGGAAATACGGTTGCCAATGGACTTTTAATTTGAAATGTGGCAGACATTGTGCAATTGCATGTGGATCCACATGTTGAAAATGCCATTGAAAATACAATTCGCAAATCTTTCCATAAGTTTGAGCTGCCTTTGATGGATTGCAAATATGCCAGCTGAGTAAACAGACTTTTCTTGAAAGGGACTGTGATCATACTCACGACAGAGCTGTTCAGTCCTCCACGTTCCTGGATTTCCTCCAGAATGAGCGCATTGTCGTGAAATCTCTGTGAGTGTGTTGCAGAGACAGTCTTGATTGCCATAGCACTGACACAGGTCGTTTACACAGGCTTCTTCAAATGAACTCATGTCCATCACACTGTAACAGTCACTAAACCCCGGACTGCTGAGATACAGCTGGCAAATGCTTGTCTTAAAAAAACAACAACAAAAATCACATAAGAACTTGGTTCTTTCGTTCATTTAACCGCATATTCGTTTACAAAGGAGGCACACTTTGACGTAGGAAATTAGACAATCATAGAAGTGGGTATTTAAATTGTGAATTGTGACGTTTATTATTTCTAAATTGTGATTATAAGTGGGCTTCAGAGAACAGTACAAAATAAAAAAAAAATAAAATAAAACATCATAAAAGACAATTCATGACCCCCTTTAAAATAATAAGAACGTTAATTTAGTTTCACAATACCTGGTTTTGGCACAGATCATTAGAATGAATTTTGCCGACCTCGCAGGATTCCAATGGATTCACTTTCCAATTAGCCAAATCTACATAAATCATATGTTCGGATATCATATATTAAAATAAGAATTACTAAATCGTTTTTTGATTTGATCTAAATTAGCTTTACCGTTGTCGAATGAATCATCAGTCTTGTCGCCATTGAAGTTTCCACAAAGTCCACAGGTCTGATTTTGGTACTTTTCTGGAAGTTCAATCTAGGGAACATCATATTATAAAATAAAAGATTTTTTAGATCAGGCCCTATTTGTCTGACAAATATAAGTAATATTTTATTTTGAGTATTAGTAGACTGTCCGCTAAACATCTGCACTTATTTTGATGGTCCCTAAACCGAAATTCTATTGACTAGAACTAACTTTTCAACTTTCCATGTCAGTTTACTAACCTTAATCACAACCCAACAGTCTACTAATACTACACTGATGCTCTAATGAGAGTTACTTGAGACATAGTCGCAAAGATTAAACATTTGTAAAGATTAAAGTTAATGTCTGAAGATGAGATGAAGTGTAACAGTATATGCAGTAGTACAAAAGACAAAAACAGTACTTGTATAAATGAACAGAGGAACGGCATACCAATAATGATTGGTCCTTCTCCCAAAAGACATTCACCCCATGATTGTTAGAGATCTTAACACTTGACGTAGTCATCATGACTGTAATTCCATTCTTGAGAGTTGCATTATACAACCTGTTAAAGCAAGTTTCAGGAACAGATTTCTCATTTTTAGAAATGATATGTAGTGTCAAGTTCATAAAAAAAGAAATAACTCACTCTTGTTGGTCCATAGTAATATTGTTGTTGGTGAGTTCAATGACTGTCCCCTGAAAATCTACGGTGATCTTGCCGAAAGTGACTAAATTATTTACAATCTTTCCTTGAATTTTAATGTTAAAATCAGAATGGTCCTCTGGCTTGCACAAGCCGGCCAGAATATAGTTGCATGTGTCCGGCGCTTGAAAGAAATGACCATCAAAGGTCTTGAAGTGGAAATTTCCCCATGTGCTGCAGATCGTGGACCGATGGTCCGGATTCGCTTGAACTAAACCAAGAGAGACAGTTTATACATGCACGACTGGAACTAAATATTCATTGAAAATTGAATTTAAATGGTTTCAGTAATTCTCATTTCTTTACAGGACTGTATACCTGTAGTCACGATCAGATTTGTAATGTCGGGGAACGCTAAATGAAGAAGGCAAAAACAGGAACTTCGTTAAGCGGTAGATAACAAGTATGCTTGCTGTTTTATAATTTACTACAATAGTGAGATGCAGATAATGCCAACTATTTGCAATAAGTAGTATAAATAGTGCACTTAGTGTAAATAGAATCTATTGCTAAGAAAATACTGCTATTTTCACATAGTGCAGATAGCATCTAATTGATATTTATACTTTGTGCAAATAGCCTCTATCGTTATTTACACTTAATAAAATAAATAAATAGCCGCTGTCCTTCAAATGAGTGCCTGTAAGAAATATTTACCCGTCACTGTCCTGGCCTCTGCATAGTCGACTTTAAAAATAAAAAGACACATATTTATAGCACTAGCGTGAAGTATAGTGCAATAATATAATATAATAATGATTATAGACATCTAACCTGCTTCTGTGAGCCGGAGCCCCATCAGTAGGATGACCCATGTCAGCCTCCACATCTGGGACGTCATCGCAGCCCCCATGGAGAGCATCCTCAAGAGCTAATGTGAACAATATGTCAACACCAGCTCTTTTATAGCGAATCGTCCTCTTCTTTGGAAGAATGTCATTTGTGATGAGAAGGTGGAACCCATTTTATGCATTACAGTGGGATTCTATCTTTTAATCAGATATGTGTTTATTGTCCCAGCTGTGTTTGATTAATCGTAAGAAACACTTTTGCCACTGACAAAACAGCATCTGTGTTTCTCCTGTACTTCACACCAAGCAAGGGTGAGAATCCACCGGGGACAGAACAGGTTTCTGATGATACCATTCAACATCTTCCTGCCTGTGCACCAGCTGCTGCTGCTGGTGATTCTGGGTAGCAAAAAGTCTATTTCAATTTATACGGACACGACACAACGTTATTTTGTCAGTTTTTCAGTGAAAACTGTTCCGGAAGGAAGACATTTTTCAGAATTGAATAAAATAACGAAATGTCTAAATGCTATCAGACTAAATGCCATTTAGACGATTAAATTTGACGAATGAAAAAAAACGAGAATGGTGTTTAGGTGACGCTGGAGAGACTGCATTTATACATGCATTATTGGTATTTACGAACGCTGGTGTGATATAAATAAAAAAATGTAAACTTGATTTACTAAATCGAAATATATATGTGATTATTCGTGAGATTCCAGGCCTCATTGATCTCGGTAAACTACAAAATCACTCTATTGTTTTTAAGTCACTCGATAGACTTGACAGACCAAGTCAATATTCAAAAATGTCTGGTAAAATACAATATAAGATGACTGGAACAACCAGCTGGTTCACTGTTAACTATTTATGCAATGCTTTTCTAGTTAAACGTTTTATCATATGTACAATTCACATCCTGTTTCATGCCAAACGTGTTCCTTATTTCTTTAGAATTGCACAAAATGTCTGGTATCATCAACAAACCTAGATCAAATGGCCATTACAAAATACATTGTACGTCCCAACGGACAACCTGTTCATGTCTGATACACGACTGTAATTTCGGACTCGTAGGATACATTAATTAAACAACATCAAACATGGTATATTGCAAATAAAAAAAAATCATGATGAATAATCAATATTAATTCATGTATATTTGAAATGCGGTGGTACTTAATCTTGCAGCGCAAGTGTGTTTGTTAGTTTTGCGGATCTTTCTTCACTATGCATTTAAAGGTAATGGCAAATTTTATGATATAATTTCAATGCTTTGAGAAGTAGTACAGGTTAGAACTAAACTCTGAGCCAGATTTGAGGATCTATGGCCTCTATGAAACAGCGGGTCTCAGCAATGAGATCTCTTTTGGTATGAACCATTCCCGTTCGATTAAGTGACTAAAGAATAACCGGTCAGCGTTGTTCGAATCATCCTAGATGCATTGCAGGGCTGTCTGCACAAAAACCTGCATGGGCCCAAAGGTACAAAAGTTGCTTTTTTTGGTTCTTGGTTCTTGTTTTTTATGTATTATTTGTCCAGTTTCTGTTAATTCAGTTTTGTGGAACGGGGTGGTGAAAGAAAATAGATATTTTTTTCTTATCTAATATGTTTGAAAAATGTATAATATACCAGCAATTCTAGAATTTGGGTTGTAATGTTTTGTTTCTATAAGCTACAATCTAAAGTGCGACTTCAGCCTGAAGCAGAGACCTCACAGAACAAATTTTATTAGTTGTTTTATACACAGAATGCATTTTGTTGTTTAAGATGTTTTAGTTTGTGGAATGTTTGAATGCATTAAATGTGACGGTAAAGTTAAAGTGAGATATCAGTTAGGCCCACACTGGTTTCGCTTCAGCGGTTCACTTTACACTGGGTGATTTCAGGTGATATCCACTTTGCTTCACTTTCGGCGAGGGCCCTTATATTTTTTTTAGAAATAGAGTTTAGAAAACATATGATGAAAAAAAAATGTTTTCATAAAGTTTTCATGACAGGACGAAATGTTTCAATAACGTTCACACAAACCAAGAAGCAACTTTCCTAATAAGTGAAAAAAATGCTAATTTGAAAAGTTTAAAGAATGGTCCGTTTTAACGTTTTCGTAACGTTTTCGTAACGTTTTCGTAACGTTTTCGTAACGTTTTCGTAACGGGAGGATGGAATGTTCCTGTAATGTTCGCAGAAACCCGCAAAAAACATTAATACATAAAAAATAGTTTTTTCAACTGGTACAAAATATTTTGTAATAATGTTTTTTTTAACGCTTTTTAAAATGGTAAGATGGAATGGTAGGAAGAAACCCCATTAGGGAGCCCCATTTGACATAGCCTATGCTGTGTATGTACAGTGTAAAGACTGCAGTACATTGCCTCAATGTCAAGTGGGAAAGTGTATAGAGTTGAAGACAAAACCTTGGATTTGTACAGTTTACAGTAATTTACAAGCTATATCAAACCTTAACTCAGGCCTACAGAAATGGACACATTTTGTACAAATACAATGAGTTTAAAAAAACACATTGAACATGAAAAAGTTATTAAATAAAATAGGAAATATAAGAGATATTGTGCACTGTTTTAAGTCCTTTTGTGATATATTAAACAAATTGACAGTGTGAGAAGATTACCTTTCGATGACAAAAATGACTCCAGGGGGCGCGCGGAGGCTCAGAAACCCGCATTAACCCTCATCCAAATCATGTTTTTGTACCACATAGACATTTTTTTGTAAAAAGTGTAGCCATTTAAACATTCATATCGAGAACTGGTGACTGACACACTCAAATCTGACTGAAGACAATATTAAAGCACCAGTTTAGTCTAATCGGAAAGTTTTCTAGACGGCCATATAGCTAAATATAGCACTTAAACAATGAATTAAAAAGCGTAAATAATATGAAAAATATTATTAGCCCCTTGTCAAACTTGTGCTTGTCAGACACAAACTCCGCCTATTAATACCAAGCCGTTTCGTGCAACTGCCATTCTATCTACTTTTATTTTTCTTTATTTTTCCCATCATGCCTTGTGCGGTCGTGAGCGGAAGCGTTTACTTTTATGCGCTTATTCAAAGCCTTAAACCATGAAGCTAAAAAATCATTTTTAGAACTGATAGTTCTCATCATTTTAGCGTTGGTCGCGAAAAGTCATTATTAATGGGTAAGGATATGCGGGTTGTTAGTGTTAATCCTTTCTGCAGCGAATGTTTATTTTGATAATTCAATATTTGCCGCGCCGTTGAACCGGTATTACAGAAATAAGCGAGCGAAACCCTTCGAGCTTTAAACATACAGCGTAACTGGTTTTTGCAAGTTTGCGTTTCACACATGTTGTAAAAGCGTGTTTGACTCGTGTCTTAAAGCGACTCAGTATTATACAGTAAATACGCACGTGTTTGCTTTATGATCTGTTTATCCGCGCATTTAGGGCAGGGTTTGCGTGAATGGACGATAAGTTCATGCGTGCGAAGTTTGTGCATACGTTTATAGTTGTCTTTTTTATTTTTATGCGGTATATTGGAGGTGTATGCGTGCGTTTTATGGTATCCCTAATGCTTTTATGTTATGTGTTGATTTGATCAGAGCGCAAAGGCAGATGCTCTCAGGAGGAGGATGGAGACAGTTGTGGGTCCTCCGCCGCCGGTTCGCCGGAGATGGACCGCAACCCGTCTCCTCCACCCGAGGAAGATGAGACTGAGGCCGGTGAGGAGGTGGATGCCATCGGGGAGACCGTGTACAGCAAACACTGGCTCTTCAGCGCTCTGACCCGCCTTATTCAGGTATAACCATGCATGCTAGACTTATTATTATTATTATCATCATGCATGCTAGACTTATTATTATTATTATTATTATTATTATTATTATTATTATTATCATCATGCATGCTAGCCTTATTATTATTACCATCATGCATGCTAGACTTGGTGTCCACATATCAAGCATCTCGTCAGGCAGAGAAAAAAATTACAGTGCAGCCCCCAAAATGCTAATTAATTTTAAATAAAATGGGGTTTTAGTCATCTCAAATGTTAATCATTTTAATATAAAATTTTAATAAGTACAGGTCAGAATATGTTGTTTCGGTTTTACAAAAGCGTACCTGTTAAGGCATTATGTAATCAGTAAATGCATAGCATTGGTGTTCTGTTAAAAATGCATACATGCAATTAAAGACTTCTTTTTTATATGACTTTTAATATAATCATAATATTATAAATGTATTTTATAAAAATATGAAAACATGATCTAGACGTAATTTAAACTACTAAAAGGGTCACTAAAATGTAGGTTTTTATATTACATTGTAATTTATTGCACCTATACTGTAATTTTATAGTTTATTTTGGATGCATGACTATGTTAAATATGTAATACTTTAGTCTTTTTTTTAACTTGTTTAAATACAATTAATTACGAGTAATGTAAAATGTTGTCATATTTGTATAAATGATATATCATTAGTGCTGTCAAACGACCGAATGCAATTAATCATATCTAAAATAAATGTTTGTTTACGTGTGTGTACTGTGTATATTTATAAATGTATGCACATGCATGCATACATTTAAGAAAAATTTTTATATTTGAACTGTATTTCTATATGCTATAAATTATATGAATATAAATGCATGTAAATATTTGCTATACACACATTAATTATTTAAACAAAACTTTTATTTTGGACTTTTTATTTGTACGTTTTCTCGAAGCTGTGCAACCCCTTCAATATATACTCAATATATACCTTCCAGATGGTGACGGACCAGGAAAGTGGGCCGAGTGATTCTTCAGTGGAGCTGACGGACGATCTGGAGGAGGACTTGTGTAAAGTTTGGGACATGGCTATGGATAAGGTAAACCGAAAGCCGCCGTATTCCTCCGCTCCATGCCCACTGTCTACATACACATTACGTATGTTTGCTCTCCAGGACGTGGCAGTTTTTCTTCAGGAGTTCAAAGCTCCAGACATCTTGCTGGGTGTGATCTCAAAGTCACGTAGTCCACGACTCACGGTCAGATTTTACCACCGTAAATGCTTGTGTGATCATGGCTTCGTATGTTTAATCAGAGTCTCTGTTACAGGAAATCTGTGTTGGCATTCTGGGTAATATGGCCTGTTTTCATGACACGTGTGCATCTCTCAGCCAGAACTCTGACCTGTGGTAACTCTGTTAACTTCAGAATAATTCGGCTACTTTTTATAGATGCAGCGCTCCTCATTGGTTTCTCTGTATATCTCAGCTCTGTGCTGCTGCTCCTGCTCGGGGACAATGATCCACCTACCCTCCTGGAGACCTGCAGGTCAGTGCCGTTAGTAAAATTGACGAAATCTTCGCAATAAATGCTTTATGTGACTGAAGGCAGGCGTGTGTCTCGCTCAGGCTCCTGATAACGTGTCTGTCTCAGCCTGATGTCGCCCCTCTGTGGCTGGAGAGGATACGGCAGCAGCCGGCGGTGTGCAGCAGTCTGTGTTTCATTATGAGCAGCTCCACCAACGGTCTGTGATCTTTACAAATGTTGATAATAGTGTTTTCAACAAATGTGCCTGAACCTTTTTTTCTTTTCTTTTTTTTACATAATTATTAGAAATATTATAACACTTTTATACTACTGCTGCAACTAAATAATAACATGAACTTTTTGTAATATTATTATTATTGTTAATATTTATTAAACAAATCATATATAATTGTTAATATTTCCGTTAAATACATATTTTAAATTCAATAAAAAATGTGTATGTGTGTGTGTGTGTTTGACTTGTTGTTTAACAATAAACAATAGTAATAATATTATTATATTATAATAATATATTATTATTTACATTCATTTATTATAAACTTTGCTAGTTTGGGACAAAATGTTGGCTTGATTGTTAATATTTAGTTATGTATTTATAATTATTTATGTTATTGCTATTATTGATCTGTTTGTTATTAGTACAGTTACTTAAATATTGGTTATTGATTTTTTTGGTTTTTTCATGGAAATTTATTTTTTGGCTTTGTTTTGCAATTTATGTAGATGAAACATACTTATGTTATATTATATTAACAATATTAGTAGTAGTAGTTTTTTACTCTGTTTATGAAAAATCCTTTTTGCTAGTTTGGTATCAAATATTGGCTTGATTGTATTTATTATTATTTATTAATAATCTAACTGATATTGTAGGTGAAACATTACATAAACAATATTATTTTTATTATGAACTGTTAATTAACTTGAGTTTATTTTTTCAGTAGCTAGTTTGTGGACAAGTGTTGTAGTTATTGATAAATATATAATAAAAATATGTATTTTTCCCCTAACAATAACTTTATAATTAATGAATAAATGTTGAGAAATGAATTATTGAATATTTGGTTATATATATATATATATATATATATATATATATATATATATATATATATATATATATATTATTATTATTATTTATTTTTTTTTAAATGTTTAATCAAAGTTGACATTTAATAAACATATTAAGTTTATTTTAAAAATCATTCTTAAATAGTTGATCATACTGGGACACTAAAGTTGATCTCTCTGCAGTGGATTTGCTGGTTAAGGTTGGGGAGCTGGTGGATAAGCTCTTTGATGAGGATGAGGAGATGATGAAGAATTGGGTGTCCACCCCAGCCGGTGAAAGCGAGCCAAACAAGGACACACAGCAGGACGTCGTGTCCTCTCTGCTTGAGGCGGCCACGCAGCTTAGGTGAGACGTTTTAATCAAGATGATGTGTGTCTGTCTGTCCGAGTCTGCAACCTATTTCTCTGTCTGCTGCCGGACCAAGAGAAGATCCGTCTGAATCAGATCAATGTAGGCTCATTCGAATCATTGTGTTGTAGGCCAGAAAGTCCAGAGGCTCTTGAAGTCTATCTTCATTCACTCCAGCTTCTGACTACAGTAGAAGAGGGCATGCAGGCTCTGGGTGAGACACACACACACACACAGACACACAAACAACAACACACAACACACTGACTGTGAAGATGTGTTTCTGTTCAGCCAGCTTTTTTTAGGGGCAATAGCCTAATCGCTTTAGCTACACATCAGTGTTTCTTCTCTGATAATTAGCTTCTAATGCTCACCAAGGTAGTGTTTATTCGATGAAAAATCCAGTGAAACAGTAATAATTTGAAATTACAATAATTGGTCACACTTTATATTAATTTATAATTACATCAAAAAAATAAGTACAGTGTACTTATTGTGATCATGTTTTATTCCTGGCAATGAGGTGAGATACGGTTGAGGTTAGGGACAGGTTTGGTGGGATGGGTAGGTTTAAGGGTATATATATGTGTGTGTGTGTGTGTATATATATATATATATATATATATATATATATATATATATATATATATATATATATATATATATATATATATATATATATATATATATATATGTATATATATGTGTATATATATGTGTATATATATGTGTATATAGTTTAGAATTATTTTTGTAATGTTATGTTGATCAATTTAATGCATCCTTGAAGTATTAATTTCTTTTAAAACGTTTTAATTAAATTAGGTTTCATTAAAAAAACTGATAAAATTTTATGTAAAATAATAATAAAAATATCATTTATACGCATTTATGACTGTCTATTGAAAAGGTATATGTAGTGTTTTCTTGTTTTCCCCTCGTCTGCAGTATCAGATGCAGCTCGTGGTCGTGGAGTGTGGATGTTTGCGTGTAAGATGGTATGTGAGGATTTATGTCAAGCGGACGATCCTCCTCTCATCCTGCAGGAGCAGAAAGCCCTCCTGGCTCCGGCGCTTGCTTTACTGTCAGCGTTACACTCCAGCCTGAACACAGATATCAGTACGAAACGCACACTTTTAGCAGAACAGATTCAATGCTTCATTTAAAGGCGTTTTGATGTTTGATATCGTATTTCTGTTCCGATTTGATAATGCGTTTATTCTTAACAGGTACTGAATTATTAGGGAGTCTCATCCGTATTCTGCAGTTCGATGCTGAATGGCGTCAGGGCCGAACGGCTGCAAACTCTGAATCGGAAGAGAGTCGGAAAGAGGAAGATGAACAGCTCAAAGCTTTAGTGGAAACCACAGCAGAGTTCCTCTCAACTGTCCTTATGAAGCTGAATAAGGTGAAACTGCCAGATTTCCACTTATACTATATTATAATATATTTAGTGCTGTCAAATGATTAATCGCATACAATTTTTTTTTTTTCTATAATATGTGTGTTCTGTGTGTGTATATATATATATATATATATATATATATAGAAATATTTTTGAAAATATTATGTCTTTATATTTTTATATCATATAATTTATATTATGAATACATAGCACAGAGTATGAATATTTGTATAAAATTTGTTATAATTATTTTTATATATAAACAACAATTTTCTTATACACTTTTAATTTGGATATGATTAATCTTAATTAAATATTTGACAGCACTAATATTCTATATTGTAAAATAAAAAAATTTAATATTTAAAGTATACATTAAAATATATGTATAATTTATTATATTTCATATTATTAAAAATATAAATTGAAGTTTAAAAATTAACTCTTTAAAACCTAAGGTGTCTTTTTTTCCTTCTTTCTTTCTTATCCGGAAAATCAGTGGCTTTCAAAAAGATTATAATTTACAATATATTTTATATATTATTTGGTTAAAATATGATCTTTAAAATATTAAAATATGTTTAAAGGAAAAAATTCAAATGGTTTTCAAATAAGATGTATAGTATATTAAACACAAGCACACAAAAAGCACATTGTATTATATTAAGTAAATTTAATAATTACGAAATGAAAACATTTACTGAAAATCCCTTTAATCTTCAGGATCTGTTGTCATCTATAATCAAGGAAGGGTGTTTGACAGAGAGAAGCTGTGTGTCTGCTGTTGGCTCCCTCATACCTCAACATATAACGGCGGTACGTTCTTCTCCTTTTCTTTTTTTGTCCTCCTCGCTTCTCCTACATGCCCTTAATGATCACGGAGCTTCTCGTCTTTTCTCATCTCCTCTACAGGTCCAGCACCTGATTGGCTTGTTGTCAGAAGTCGAACCGAAACTGGCAGAAATGATAAAAAAGGACTTTTCTATTTCATCCAATGTGTCGAGCTGAAACATCTAAAAGAAACCAATCTCCAGCAAAGCTCCTGACCCAAAACACTCTAGATAAGTTCCTTACGAAAGGACTCGTCTTTTTTTAGATGACAACAAAAAATAAAATACATTTCATCATAGCTGAAAATATTTGTTTAAATTGTTTATATCATTGTTTTGTTTGTATACACCAGCATTTCTATTTAATAAACAAAACAGTTTTTGTAAAATGTGTTTTGCATGCAGTAATTGTTTTTATTGTGGTTTTTATTTAATTGTATTTTGCCAAGTGCGCAGCTAGCAATTTGTTTATGCTATTTAGTCTTACACTAATTTTTTGGATACGATTAATCATGATAAATTGACATTTAATATATATATATATATATATGCATGTATCTATATACATCATAACATTTATGTACACAAAAACCTTTTGTTTTGGATGTGATTAAGCGCACTAATATATTATAAAATACGCTTCAAACTGAAAGATTAGTCCGCTGACGTTTTTTTTTAAGCACACTTGGCAGCGTACATTCAAGTGTTTACTGATGTTCTCCATCAGGTGTCCCTCAAATGTGCGTGTCACGTCCGGGCTGTGATCGTCTCCCTCATTTGCTTTCCAAATGGCCATCAGAACGGGGAGAAAGGGTCTACTGCGCACTTCCCGCGTATGTGACGCCAGCAGGAATATAGCAGCTCTTTAATTAAGAGTTCGGATTGATATGCAGAGCGCCCTGCATTCTTATGGAAATTTGGCGTGTAGGAGGAGGACCTGAGAGAGACACGGCCAGACGCTCAGCTGGGATCTCGACCCGGACTGAATGTAAAACGGACAGGGGCTAATTTTAACCACGTTTGCGTGATTTCGAGCCGCTGGCTTTTGTTGTTTTGGAGGGAATCTTGGTTGGCCTGAAACGGCCAGATGCTCAGGTATACAAGGACTTTTGATGGACGTGTGTCTGTTTTTAGATCTCCCTGAGGCTGGTCTGACGGATGGACCTCAGGGAGAGTGAGCACTTCAGTTGGTTCGATCCGGACCACCGCGTGTTTGAGTGAATGCTCAACTAATACGATAAGACGAGACGTAGAGCTGTTCATGTAGAAGTGAAAGCATAAACATAGATGATTGGCAGCTGTCAAACATCTTGCTAAAGCCCAGGACTCCTGATGGCGTGCAACATGACCTAAAATGGCACATCACCCACTAACTAGTCTACTATGCTAGATGTGTGCAACAGATAGTAAAAGTCATAAATATGGATTTAAAGACACTCAAATGTCTCTCATTCAATAACTTGAGGCATATTATTTACCAGAAATGCTAAAGTAAATATATTTATTAGCGTTTTAAATAATTAAATATATTTTAAATAATTTGCAGATGGCACTTTACAATTTTTAATATTTTATTTATTTATTTATTTTTTTATTATACGATAGCATTCAAAAGTTTGTTGTCAGTACGATTCAAAAATAGGAATTTGAATAAACTAGGATGCATTAAATGAATCAAAAATGATAGTAAAGATTTATATTATTTCTTTGTAACTTTTTATTGGTTAAGGTATCCTGAAAAAAATATTCAGTATAAAATAATATTTTAACACTGATATTCTAATAATATTATTTATTATAATGTTTCTTGAGCAGCAAAACAGCAGAGAATAATTTCTAAAGACGATATGCGACACTGGAGTAATGATGCTGAAAATTCATGCGTCTCTGGGAATAAATAAATTTTTTTTTACAATATTTTCACAAAGAAAGCAGTGATTTTATACAGTAATATTACTTTAATTTTACACATACTTTGACGGTACACAGTATTTACTATTTAACACACATTACTGATCATGTTATATTGATTGATTGGTTCATAATATTCCAAAGAAAGCATTTTTGTTTTCGTAATATTTAATCTACTATTTTAACCCCTGTTCTGTATTTAACTCCCTCTTTTCACAGTCCTGTTAATTTAGTTGTTAAAACTACATTGTTTTTAAAATCTGCATTGGGTAAAATCATTTACAAACAGATTTATCGGCTTTAAGCGTGGCCTAAATGCTTTTAAGCCCACTAAAAGTCTTGTGTAAATTCAGTGGCATCTTTACGATTGATTACCTCAGAAATTCCAGTTGAAGAATAGACAACTGGATCAGGCAGGAACTCAACAATGCGTGTCATTAAAGATGAATGAGGTCTTTGGAGCACGTGACAGGCGTCTGCATTGTGCTCTCCGGCACGTACGTCTGTTTTTCTGCCGTTCGTCCAGCTGCTTGTGCTCCGGAGCTCCTTCATCTGCTGGTTATCTCTCCTGTCAACAAGCACACAATGAAACTTTCTCTCGGCTTCACGCTGGGTTTCCCAGAATAACCATCTCATACTTGGTCCGTACCAACTGTTTGATTCTGTCGTTATTTACTCACCCTGATGAATGAAACGCTAGCAGATATTTTGAGGAATGCGTTTCATTCTTTCCATGCAGGCACAGTTTAGGGCCCACAGCTGTCAAGCTCCATTAAAAATCCTATTCATTTGAGTCTTGATATTTCTGTGCGATACAGTGCTCATATTCACTTTTAATCTCAATTGTTTGGGCAATCAGATAAAAAAAAAAGAGATCTCACACCAAGTTACAATCTACAATAAATCACCCAGAATTTAGCGTACATGTCATAGGGACATTTATGTGCCTTTAATATTATATTAATATTATTACACATTTGAATTTTATTGTTATAAGGCACCACTTTATATTGTTTAACGATACAACTGAAACAAATTTGAAAATTTAATATAAACTTAATACATGCATACACAATAATTTAGTGCCACGTTTTAAAATCTAACATTAAAATTAAATAAAAGATCGATCTAAAAAAATCATATTTTGAGAAAAATTTCAGCATTCCCATGATACATTTCAAATATTTCCAGAATAAAGTCGAAATCACAAGAAAAAAATCAGCAATACTTAACAATGAATACATAATTATGCCATTTGGACTTTTTTCAAGGTTATTCTCCTAATTTTAACTATGCTCTAAATTTTTCTACATTATTTTTGTATTGCTATGACTTTGTTTTCTAAATATTTGGAATTTATGCTTGTAATTTTGACATTTTATGAAAAATTTTTGTTATCACGTTGTTCTAAAACATTGTCACATGTTTTTAGCAACCTTTAAATGTTTTTTTTATTCTATATAAAGTAATAAATAAATAAATAGTATATGTTCAGGCCTTGTTTGTAATTTTCTTACTTTTTAACATATAAAGTGCGTGTGTGTGTCAAAAACCGAGAAATAAATTCATCTACTACAATGAAAAATAATCTTAACAGTAGTCTTAAAATATGCATTATTAATATTTGTTTAGGAAAAGCACAGGCCCGAGAGGTTTTTTCTCTTTCTCCAAAAATATTCTGCTTGTGTTCCACAGAGAAATATTGTCAGTTTTTGGAAATTACGAGTAAATTATAACATAATTTTTATGTTCAAGTAAACTTTCTCTTTGACTTTTGCTTTCTTATACCTGACCTGGTAAATGTTTAAAGGCCTTCAGGAACATGTTGATGTCTATCAGTAATGTCCGCTGATTTCTCCTCCTGAATCTGTCAAGCTGGGTCTGTTAGCATATGTTTAGTGTTTGTTCCGTCGGAGGAGGAGCTTCTAAAACGACCGTCTTCCGTCACCAATGACGCGACAGATGTACATATTTTGTGACAGCGTGACATTAAGTGACTCGCTTCCAGTAAAAAGTGAACGTCACGATGCTCAGTGTGCGTTCGTGCAAATGCATTTATGATGTCCTGAATGTTCCTGGATTGCGATTCGTACTCGTGCTGCTATTGTTTCTGCCCGCTGAACTCATTTATAATGCAAAGCAGATTTTCGCGTGCAGCAGATGCTGGGCGTCCAATTCTCGCTGGACTAGATCTGTGAGAACAGAACTACTGGAAGCTACTTTTATGTACGATTAAAGATGTCAGATCTAACTTTAATGCTTCGGTAATGTATTTGTGTTTAAGTGGTTCACTGTGTGTGCTCGTGAACTGTAGTGTTGGTATTATTGTTGAGATTAGGGTGGATCGCCAAGTGTGTGTGTGTGTGTGTGTGTGTGTGTGTAAATCCCTTGATTGAAATGAACAGAACTGGGCCAGGTTAACAGTGAGGGGTCTGTCTAGGATGGGCATGTTCTCTTTGACCCCTGCTAAAGGGAAACACTTTCTCTAGTTACACTCTCTCTCACACACACTGCTTTTGTGCTCAAAGTGGATTGTGATGTTCTGCCTTTTTGGGGAACGCCAGAAATGTATGACAAATTTGTTTGTAGACACAAATACTTGATTTATGATTATTGTGATGTGGAAGGAACATCACCAAGTCATATTTCATCTTATGCAATTGAGCCAAAAAATCCTTTTATTATATTATTAATTATTATAATATTAAAATATTAAGAAATTAAACAGAGAAATTGAACATTTTCATTATCTGAATGTACTTTGAATGTTTTAATTTGGATTAAATTCTCATTAATGCAACTTTGTTTATTTAATTGATTTTAATGAATAAGATGTACCTAACTGTCCAAAAAATCAATACATTAATTTGTCACAATGCAAATAGCCTCAATGGTCCCATTAAGTTCATATAATTATTATTTAGTTTTGCTTTATGCAAATGAAATATTCCAGGAATATTTTTTGTCGACGCATGTGGCATTAAATTTGTATTACTTTAACCGCATATATTATTTTTCAATATTTCAATTCAATATTTCGATTCTCGCAAAGTTCTCATTCCTGTAACCCAGCGTTATAATATCAATATATTAACACGTCATCTTTTTTTCATTGTGCTTGCAGAAGAAATCCAGAAATGAATTTTCACACATAAAAAAATAATTGTAATGGTCCCAAAGTAAGCATTATTTTCTTTACGAAACATACAACTGGTGTTGGGTTGTGAGTGAGCCGTAATGAGATGAGTGTGTACCGATGAGACGCCGCGGCTAAGAGCCTCTTCAGAACAAACAGCACAAAAGAACCAGAGCCTGCATAATGTAAGCCAGCCCTTCCTTTAATTAACACTGAGCTCGTTTTGTGTGCAGAGCGAGATACACTGACTCATCATGCTTAAATATCAGTTTCTAACATCAACTCACTTCATCGAACGAACCTGCTCCGAACTATCAAGACGACACAAAGCATCTTTAAAAGTCTCAGCAGCGTACTCATGATTACCAGCCCGTTTAAACCCTCTTGAGCTCTCAGGTGGGTATGTTTCAGACGTCATCTCTGACTCATAAATTAGAGCCGCTACCTGTAATAAAGCTATTTATGAATTATGAATGGACTTTAGAACAACACCTTATGCAAAAAGCGTCCGGTTTAAAGATTGCCTTTTATGTTGGCCAGTGTTCACTTTTCTGTCTGTCGCATCTGGTGTAACTCTGTCACATCTAGGCTCCTGGGGCTCTGACATTGCACCCATCAGCACCGGCGTGGTCTCCAGACCCCCGGAGCTCAAGCTTTGATGTAGCAGCCTACTCCACGCACACACACACACACACGTACGCACACACACGCTGTTGATAGGAGTTTGTTTGCCTTCCGCCAGGTGGGTTTTCCTCAGTTTACACACTGCCCACACACACCCCGAACTGTGACACGTGTGGGACATCACGGCTTCGGGAAGTAGATGGTGATCTATGTCAGAAGTATTTTTAGCCTGAGACTTTCAGTTTTCCATTTGAGCATGAACGTTTTGTCTTGTGCTGCATAAACACTGTGTGGCACCTGCTCATTTTTAGATAGACAAGATGAAAATATAGAAAGATTGTTATGTAAATGTACCATCGTACATAAAAGTTTGGTTTCATTTTTAAACTTTTAATGTTAAATGTTCTATTTTAACATTTCAATTTGAATTATTCACTGCTGATTAATACATTTTTACCTTGAACAAAATTAGTGTGTGAAAGTAAAATGATGTTTACATATATGTGTGTGTACTGTGTATATATATTTTTATATATTTATAAATAAACACACATATTTCAGAGATGGATGTTATGTTTAAATATTAAATATATTCATATATAATATAAAAAGTAAAATTACATTGATTATAAATATATAAGTGTAAATATTTTCAAAATAATGACATACTCTATGTGTGTGTGTGTGTTAATAATATAGGTGTTACACAGATGTATGAAAATATTTATGATTTATTTTTAAAAAAATCTAATATATTGCTTTTAACTTTTTTATGATTATAAGTATATCTTTAATATTTTATTTTACAGAATTTTGTTTGTAAAAAAAGAAACCTGATCCTGTTGGAGAAACTAAGCTTTAAACTAAGCTCTAAACTAAGTTTTTGATAATACTGAATTTATTAATGTTTACAGTTTTATACATTTATTTCATCAATCGGTATTTCTTGTATTGTGTCACAGTTTTTTTTTTAATTTCATTTCACATTGACCTTAATTGAGATGCATTTATATTTAGTTTTCCACACCTCCTTAAATTCAGAAATTGCTCAGCACTGCTTTCTCAAGCATGCGATCCTGTCACTTCAGAGAACCTGAGAACCTGATCGCTTCACCTGATTCAGATGTCGCCACGTGTGACCCGAAACCCAAAAAGAAGTCCCTCTGAGTCCTAAGAGAGGTGCGCAATCCCTCTCACAGACAAACTGGTATTAAGTAGAGTAGAGTATGATCCACCCATCTAACTTAATGAAATCTGCTGGCCTCAATCTAACATTTCAAGGGTGCCCAGACAGAGAGATCATCCTCTTGAGGGCTTTTACTATAATTTAACCATGACCCCTAAACGTGAGACGAAGCTCGCATGGTACCGAGGCAGGACAAAGACTCATTCGAGGAGTCAGAGCGAATCTTCTTTAAAACACAGCTATCAATTCTCTCTCCACGTTAATTCTGGAGATCATGAATGTGGTCACATGGTTCTTTTACCATCGTTAGATACACGGTTTCTATGACGATATTAAGCAGCACAACCTTTTCAACGATGATCATAAGAAGAAATTTTTCTTGAGCACCAAATCAGCATATTCAAATAATTTCGGAAGAATCGTGTGACAATGAAGACAACGGAGAAATTTCGAAAATTCTGCTTTACAATTAGAAAAAAAAATATATTACAACAGAAAACAGTTATTTCAAAAGCATTTAAAACATTTTACCAAAACTAAAAAGTATGTGTACATTAGTCATGCTTCAATAAAACATTAGTCTTTACTTTTTAAAATTTTATAAATTTTTTTTTTTTACTAAAATGCTGACTGTGTGTGTGTTTTTTGTAGTTTTGATGAACAATATCAGAAAACAGAAGAGGTTCTTCAGATATTAAATGTTCGTTATGCAACCGTTTAGACAAAAATGTTCTTCTATGGCATCAGAAAGCACCTTTTTATTTCTAGTGTTCTTTCTAATGACACATCACTCACTAACAACGTATATATGATCCAACAATTAATTTCCCGAGTTAGTAAAAAATTATTCTGAAAATGATTTTTAATATCTATTAAATGCTTTGAGTAAAAAAATGCATGCTTCATTTATGGTCTTGCAAATCATTTGATGGACATATAACAAAAATGACTATCCTATGCTCTCATCATATTTGTTTTTTCATATGCAGACAGAAAAGAGATATTTCAGGAAAGACTTTTTGGCGTAACGTGGGCGTTTTTTGTTCTAACTCCTGCTAGCTCTCCTCACGCACAGATCTTTTTGTTGCAGAACGTCAAAGAGAATATGAAAAGGTATGTCTCTCATATGAATATCTCCATGACGTGAGAAGCTGCTCATTTTCCATTTGCTGTCAGGAGGAAGATTAACTCTCCACCCCTCCTCCTCCTCTTCAGAACCTCATAAATAGCAAAGCGCACAGTCTCATTGTGTTACAACAATCGCAGCGCATCCAGTTAAAACCCGTTGAAATAAAAAAGAAACGCCAGCATGTATTCCACTAAAAGCGAGGGACCGCGCAGAGGAAGATCTTTTGACTCCATGAACCTTGGTCTGACGTTGGAAGAGAAGCAGCTTAACAATGAGGTAAGCGCTTTTTCTCATGACTTGAAACATTTTTATTTGTTGATTTGCATACTTTTGATAATTCTGTATCTTTTTAAATGGTTTTACCATGCGCAAAAAAATACGTTATTTAAGGTTTATAATGGCGAATGTGGAGTTCCAGGAAGCGTAGGACAAATGTGGAGCAAACTGAAGTTGCTTGCCCGGTGCACAAAAGCTCTCAATTCGGTTTTAAGCGTGCACACACGCGCGCTTGACACCGTTAGCAATAAGATGTTCCAATCCTCCTCGCGCCAAATCTAAAGATGCATCAAATTAAGTGCACTTAACAGAGATGTACGTGGAAGAGTGATTAATTGCAGCCTAATCCCAGTGTTAGATTAAAACAAGAGGGCGCTAATAATAGGCTTCCTCGCTGTCCAAATGAGATTGTTTTAAGACGACAGACACTGGCCCGTCTTTGTTAAACCGAGACGGTGAATCGCAGGACTCTGAACCCTGCCACGGTCAATGCACTAATGCTGTCGGGAATCTTGCTGTCGGGAAGACGAGGACAGGGACGATTACTTTCCCACATGAGCCAGAAAAGAAACATGGTCAGTAGACGGCAAGCTTTGGTTGAGGGACAATTAAAGCTGACTTTTTTTGTAGTTTATAAATTAAAGTATATTGCATAATTACATGATTATATGGCTTAGTATTGAATAAATGGTAAGTTATTTACTTAATAATTCTTTTGGCATTTTTGGCTAATAGTCATTCTCTCATAGTCAGTAGATAAATGAAATGTAATGATTAATTCTTATATGACTCAATGATCATTTCTAGGATAATAAATACAGGTATTAAATATTATTCATTTAATAATTATTATTTTTCGTAAACGCTATTTGATAGTAATTATTTAATATTAAAGATTTTCGAGACATCTTTTTAGTATTTTTGTTATTGTTATCACTATTGCCAATGAAGGAGTGATGGTCATTCTATCATGATCAGTAGATTTGCAAAAGCAATAAATGTAATCAAATATGTAAAACTAAATAAATAAAAAATAACATAATTAAAAAAAAAAAATAAATAATATATATATATATATATATATATATATATATATATATATATATATATATATGCAAACATATTTTAAATGTAAATGAATGGATGTACTTCAATTAAATTAAAATATTAATTTTATTATGGCTTAATATTAAGATGAAATATTACTAATTAATTTATTATTTATTTATGTTCTATTTTATGCTAATTATTTATTTAATATAAAATATTTTTAAACTGTACTGATAATTCATGTTCCGTAGACATTTTAGAAATGCAAAAGCAATGAACGTAATTAAATATGTTTAAAAAAATAAAATAATTTTAAGAAATACACTTAAATTTTTTTTTAATGTATATGTATGTATGAAAGTACTTCATATAAATGATATACTTCTTATATCACTAATAAAAATTATTAATGTGATTTCTTGGACTTAATCCCATGTCTGCAACCTTGGGACAGGGCTTGCAGAGCGTCCCTCTGCCGGTGCTTATGTTAAGCAGGTCATGATGACTGTCGCTGTCCGCGGTACTGAACTGACGCAGGAACCAGCACCTTTAATCGGATGACCTGTTCGCAGCTGGAGTTTGTTGTAGTTTAGGATTACTGAAAAAAAAACACCTCGGTGATCGGTATTTAGTAAATCCTAAAAAAAAAAAACTTTTAGTGACTGCATTGCTACAAGTAAAATCTTAATTTATCTGCAGCCTCGAAAAACAGGTCTAATCAAAGTTAATTGCACTTTTTGACCACTTTAAATTTCACTTCTAATTTGAAGCTTATAAAAATGAGACTGTTAGTATTGTCATTTTTTATATATATTATTTCACGATTTTATAGGGTTTATTTATTTATTTATTTATTTATGTGACTTTAAGTTATATAAGTTATATGATCCTAAAGTTTCCTAAAGAAAAGTGCGAAACCTTTATAATAAAACCGAATAAAAACAAATCTGTATGTATGACCTTATAAGTGATTAAGTGTTGTTTACCACACTCTTTAATCCACATGATCTGATTGACAAGCCATGAGCACATGACTTAGGGTTGGATTTAAAGTGGGCTGAAGATATTGATGCTACACATAAGTTACGTAAAGTAATAAAAAAACGGGGGGAAAAGTAATTTTCGTCTTAAAAAACCCATAAAATCAGGTCGTCAAATCAATCTAATGTTTATTTATGTCTTGTGTCTGTGTTTTGCAGATGAACAAATCTGCTTTTCCAAAGATCGAGGAGAATAAAGACAACAAAACGGCATCTACAGAGAGAGGCCGGGCTGCTGTTGTGTTCTCCTTGAAGAATGAAGTCGGTGGACTCGTAAAGGCACTAAAACTTTTCCAGGTAAAGGGATGCGCGATTGATTTTTTTGCTCGTTTGAATCTTCCCTCGGTTGATAAGGAAAGCGTTGAGCTTGAAAAGGACAGCATTAAGCGTCCTGTGTAACTCAACAGGAAAACCACGTCAACCTGGTGCACATCGAGTCCAGAAAATCCAAAAGGCGCAACTCAGAGTTCGAGATCTTCGTGGACTGCGACAGCAATCGCGAGCAGCTTCACGAGATCATTCAGCTGCTGAGGAAGCACGTGAACGTGCTAGAGATGGACGCTCCTGACAACCGCCTGCCTGAAGAAAGCGGTACGTGAATGAAAGATAATATCAGACGGATGTGACTGTCTCCGTATTTACGCAACATTTGACTGTTGTCGATTTTTCTTGAAGAGATGGAGAACGTGCCGTGGTTCCCGAAGAAGATTTCGGATCTGGATAAATGCGCGAACCGTGTGCTGATGTACGGATCGGATCTGGATGCGGATCATCCAGTAGGTTTTATCGTTTAATCTCGATTGCCGCGTCAGAATGATGTCACGATATCGCTCATTGTTGTGATTCTGTTACGACAGGGTTTCAAGGACAACGTCTATCGCAAAAGGAGGAAGTATTTTGCAGACTTGGCTATGAGCTACAAACAGTGAGTATATAAAATATACTTTTTAACGTAAGAGTATAATACACATTTACACTAAAATAAAGGTGCTTTAAAGGTTTAGTGCCATAGAATAAACATTTTTGCAGCACAGGTCATGTGACATTACAGACTGGAATAATGATGCTAAAAATTCAGGAAAAAAACATATTACAATAGAAAACAGTTATTTTAAATTATAATAAAGTTTCACAATATTATTAATTTCTAATCAAATAAATGTAGCCTTGGGGAGCATTAAAGATAATTAAAAACTTTTAACTGATCCTAAACTTTATATTAGTCATGATCTCCGCTTTTTTTTTGCTTTTTTTTCTTTTTCTCCTTTTTTTTCTCTATTTTCTTTATAATAAGTTGGGCTGGGAAGAGATTATTTGTATAAGTGTATTAGTTTTTTGTTGTTGTTGTTGTTGTGGTTGTTCAAAAAAAATGTTACATGTATGTGTACATATAATTCAGAAAATAAAAAATAAAAAAATTAATAAAAAATATGTCACGATGTAATAAATTATTAGACTTTTTATAAAAATTATTTATTTTATTTTATTAATTTTACCATGCTGAAATGCTGATTGTGTATGCTTTCTGGTTTTGACAAATAATATCAAATATAATATGGATACCAATTAATAATGTACTTATAACACACTCTTTGACATTATTTATATACATATTTTATTTATTAATTATTTTTTAATTGATAAAGTGCCCTGTTATTATTTTATATACTATTATAGGGAAGTACATAAATTTAGTTTTAGATGTATTTAAAATTACCGCAGAATCTGAAGAACCCTTTTTTCACCCACAAAAAAACCTTGTATGAATTCTTCAATGTTACAGGTTCTTTATAGAACCGTTTAGACAAAATTTATTTTTACGAGAGTAACAGAATTCTAACTGAATGTTGTCCCTTGCATCAGCGGAGACCCCATTCCCCGTATAGAGTTCACAGAGGAGGAGGTGAAAACATGGGGGGTGGTGTTCAGGGAGCTGAATAAACTCTACCCCACGCACGCCTGCCGCGAGTATCTCAAGAACCTGCCCTTGCTCATCAAACACTGTGACGTACGCGAGGACAACATCCCGCAGCTGGAGGACGTCTCGCGCTTCCTCAAAGGTGAGAGAAAGGGACATCGGTTCATCAGATGTTGGATTTCTAGACTCTTTTTTTTCTGTAACATTGCTTTATGAACTGTTTCAGAGCGCACCGGCTTCACCATCAGGCCTGTGGCTGGCTATCTCTCTCCACGAGACTTCCTGGCAGGTCTGGCCTTCCGTGTGTTTCACTGCACTCAGTATGTGCGACACAGCTCAGACCCGCTCTACACACCCGAGCCGTGAGTACACAACAACCAGATATCAGTCAACTTAACTGCTCTATTACTGTCACTCTAATACATTTACAAAAAAGGATATTAGATATAAAATTTATATCAAACTGGGTAAAACATGATTACACACACACACACACACACACATATGTATATATATGTATATATATATATATATATATATTATATATATATATATATATATATATATATATATATGTTATATATACACACACGCACACAGAAACACACATACACTCTATATAAGAAATATTTCTGTTTTATATTAAAAGCGTTTCAAGTTTATTTTTACATACAACTAATACACAATATATTGCATTTATGTATTCAGTTTCATACTTTTATCAGTTTCATTCAGTTTTTTTTCATCTATAGGCTATACTACAACTTTCATGTAAATATATTCAGAATATATATTTATATGTACTTATAGTATATTTAAGTCAGATTTATAACTATGTATATTATATTATGTTTATATATATATATATATATATATATATTCAGATTTTTAAATATATATTCATACATATTCCATATGTTCACAAATGAAATGTAAATATTACGATTTTATATTTTGTATATTACATTTTTATATTTTATATTTCCTGTTTGGAGCTTCACATATAATTTATTTTTGTAATTTATGTTTATTTATATAAAATATATATTAAACATTTATGTTTCTTTATATATGTGTTCGTATATATTGCACAGTAAATATGCAACAGATTTTTATCTTTGTTAAATATTTAAAGAGCCGTACCGATGATCATGTGAACGTGTCTGTTTATTTTAGGGACACATGTCACGAGCTGCTTGGACACGTCCCTCTATTGGCTGAGCCCAGCTTTGCTCAGTTCAGTCAGGAGATCGGTCTGGCGTCACTGGGAGCGTCGGATGACTCTGTACAGAAACTCGCCACTGTAAGTAATCACAGGCCTTGAGATTTGAGTGTTTTTATATGAACATAATGCAAATGACCAATTCCATTCTATGTTTCAGTGTTATTTCTTCACTGTTGAGTTTGGCCTCTGTAAGCAAGAAGGGAGACTCAGAGCTTACGGAGCAGGTCTGCTGTCCTCCATCAGCGAACTGAAGGTAACCGACCGCAAAGGCTTTCTCTACATGATGCAAAATGCGTATTTGTCACCTTATAATCACAGATGATCTGTTTTCTTTTTCCTCCAGCACGCGCTCTCGGGAAACGCCAGGATCTTGCCCTTTGACCCCAACGTGACATGCAAGCAGGAGTGCATCATCACCACCTTTCAGGACGTCTACTTCGTTTCGGACACCTTTGAAGAAGCAAAAGTCAAAATGAGGTAGCCTGATGGAAAATGAAACCGCATTACATAATAAAGGTATTTACTGCTTTGCGTTTAATACTGATTTTATTTTTTAGGGAGTTTGCAAAGACCATCAAGAGGCCGTTCTCAGTGCGCTACAACCCATACACGCAGAGCGTCGACGTACTGAAGGACACGACCAGCATCAACAACGTGGTGGAAGAACTAAGACATGAGCTGGACATCATCGGAGATGCGCTAAGCAGGCTAAACAAACAGTTAGGAGTCTGAAAAACTAAACACTTCCCAGCAAAGTGTTCTTCGTCACAGTATTTCACTCTCAAGATCATGAATGGCATGAATATGTCTCGCTCTATGTACCCACCAAACAAAGTCAAATCCTTTTGTCGTTTTATATAATTAGTTGCCTCTTGTTTGATTAAATACATGGATCAACAAAAGCTGTGCTTAATGCTCACAAGTGGAGTTCTTGTATTTTAAGAGAGATTTCTACTTGATAAGATGGTATTTATGCAAAGGTGACCACAGTGGTTTTGGTTAAATTTAAAGACCGTTAGGCAAAATTGACGTCTGCTAACATATTGGTGGTTTCAGGTTGCATTTATGTCGTTGTCATTTTAAATTGGCACCTTATGTTTATTTATTCAGAGATACTGCCTGATAGATATTTTAGTATTTAAAAAGTATCTTCGAGAGTCTATGAAACATTTAGTATATACAGCTATGTGTTATTGTTTCTTTATTTAAAATGGATATCTACATGAAGTAGGACCTGGAATAATCTGTGTTCATTAAAATGCATGTAAATATCGCATTGGACCTGAAATAATATTTTTACAAGTTCATGAATGCTTAGGGTCTCTTGTAAGAACTTTACGTACGTTAGAAACACTGAACCAAGTACGCCTATCAGTTCAAGTTTAGGTTGTAGAGAAATTTATTGCTAGACATTATTATTAAAGAGTTCATACGCTTATAATAAAATAAATATTTGTTTTTCTACTTTGAATGTCATAGAGTGTACCGTTTCTTCTTTTCTACTTTACATTTCACGTTCTAATTGTCTCCTGAGGGGCGCTTTGCCAGGTCAAAACATCTAGCCTAACTATTCAAATATCAAGACATTAATTGTCATATAAGACACATATGTGTATGAAAGTAATTTTTAATCCTATAATTCTATGTATACAAGTATATTTACCTGCCAAATACTTCAGTAGTATATATACGTTTTAATCTCTTCTCATCTCGGTCACTTGTGATTGGTTTATCCTAATCAGCGCTGAGAAAAGAATCAGAAAGCACGTGACTAAGTAAAAAATGTTTTTTTTTTCTATTTAATTTCCTTGTCTTTAAATATTATCGTCCTTTCTGATTTTCTGATATCGTCTTCTACTTGTTTTTGTATTGTAAAATTGTGTAAAATTTCAAAAACTCAATTTCAAATTATACATTTTGTTTCAAAATTCCGTTTTAAAATCCAATAAAATACATTGTATGTATTTGTAATAATTAAATAATGTTATTTTAGTGTTAAGACTTAATATGCATGTGTAACAAAAGTTTTCAAATCAAATATAAAAAAGTTTTAAGTATATTTTATATTTAATTTGATTTATTTAATATTAAATTAAATTTAATATTAAATATTTAATTATACTTAATTATTTGTTTTAGTACGTATATATGTATATTTGTTTTAAATGCTGGAATTAAATATAATACAAATATAATATGTTTTATTATTATTATTATTTAATGATATTTATTAATAACATTTTAAAGAATTTATTACTTTTTATGCGATTGCA
>NC_056723.1:4483715-4533715 GCF_018831695.1 Puntigrus tetrazona | reverse complement strand
GACCCCACGGAAGGTAGTTGCAGGCTCCTCCCACTGCATTTGTTTGACAGGTGAGAGAACTTTCAGATTACACTGATACCTGATTGGTGGGGATAGAGACAATATCCCATATTTCTACAGTCAAAGGCGACGTGTTCCTCTGGGGAAGCAATAAGCATGGTCAGCTGGCCAGCGAGAGCCCCTTCCTGCCACTTCCTGTGGCTCTGGATCGATCTCTGCTGCAGGGCGAGAGGGCGACAGACGTTCACAGCGGCTGGACGCATCTTGTCGCAAGAACCGGTGAGACTCACTGCACACTTTGTCACGCAAAGCTTTTTTCTTGTGATACGGTTAACGGTATGTCGTCTATTCACAGAGAGTGGGCGGGTCTTTACGTGGGGCAGAGCAAATTACGGACAGCTAGGACAGACCAATCAGAGTAGAGAAAGAGACTGCGATGTTTCAACAAGCGCTGGCCAAAGTATAAGCCACCCCGTTGAGGTTAAAGCTTTATTCGGAGCAACACAGGTATGTGTTTTGTATGTACACAAACACATTAATATTTAAGAAATAAAAATAATTATCACATAAATATGGAAGCCAATTTCAGCTACATAAGAAAAAAATAACTCTTTAAATGAAATGGTTAAAATTAATATAGACAGTCAAAATTATTACAGCTGAAACTGAATAGGAAAAAAAGTACAAATTCTGATTAATTCTGTTTAATAAAATCTGATTAACAAATTCTTAATTTTTTGACAAAAAATGTTGACAGTCATAATTGGATAAAAAGTTAAAATTATAAAATTAAAAAATCTAAATGATTTAAATTAATTATGACTTATACTACAAACGTCAAAATTATTCTTTAATTATGACGTAGTTATGAGAAATAAATTGAAATTATGAAATTAAAAATTTGACAAAAAAAATCTAAATTAAGGAATAAAAAGCATAAAAATGTTGACAGTCAATAATAAGATAAAAAATAATAATTGTGAATTAAAAATCCTAATTAAGAGGTAAATTGGCATACAATTCAGGTAATGTATGGACGCAAGCATTATTACAATGGTTTTAAATGCATCTTATCCAATCAGAATTTAGAACACAACTTTCCAAGCCAAAAAAAAAGTATTGCTAAGATGACATAAGAACTCATTAGTATAATGTGAGTATGCAGTGTGCATAGTCTTCCAGCAGGGGGCGAACACACTCTGTACAATCCCACAATGCTTTTCTCATCCTGCCCAGAGACACGGCTCTGATTTAAATTGAAGGTCATCTCTTACCTTAGAGAATGCAGCATCTGTGGGCATACGTATTGAAGAGAATGACTCAACGACACACTGTTTTATGCTCAGGTTTTACGCGTTTGGTGCGTCACTAAACCTTCAAATTAAAGGACAGCCTTCAGATATTGTGAAAAATAAAAAAAGAGACGTTTGCCATTTACGTCTTTTGCAGAGAGGGAAAGCTTGTCCAGACATCTTCATGGCTTGCGAGACATAGTTCTGTTTG
The DNA here is from genome assembly GCF_018831695.1 of Puntigrus tetrazona. Taxonomy (NCBI): domain Eukaryota; kingdom Metazoa; phylum Chordata; class Actinopteri; order Cypriniformes; family Cyprinidae; genus Puntigrus; species Puntigrus tetrazona. Next base: position 4,532,212 of record NC_056723.1, on the reverse strand, counting down.
TCAGATCTCCTTGCGTGACTTTGTTTTGTGCTTTCACCTGGTCGATGGACCTCATGTCATATTTAATCCTCGAAAGTTGCTTATGCTACAATGTCCTGCCGCTGGCGAGCCGTCCGTGCGGCGTATGTTGATGACAGGAAACGAGGACGTACAGGGGACGGTATCCTCTATAACACCTCAAAAGGGAGGGAGAAAGTGTAGTAACGTCCGGAGACACTTTGGCCTTCTGTGACAGGCGGAATATAAAGTTTTAGAGCTAAATTGCGCTCGACAGAGACTTAGACCGAGGCTTAAGGGAAAAGTTGTTTATCGTCGATTCACCCTCATGTCGATCCAAAGCCACGTGACTTTCAATCTTCTGTGAAACACAAGAGGAGTCGTCTGATAGCTTTGTGTGAGAAATGCAGTGATTTAAAAACAATTAATAATAAACTAATTCAAATTAATAACTGAACACTATTATTCATTGGAATCAAAATAAAGTATAATACAAAAAAATTCTAAATATTTGCTGAATAATAGTAATTACCACACAAATATGAAAGTCTGTTTCCACCACATAAGAAAAAAACATGATTTGGTAAATCATAATTATGAAATCATATATTATTCATACTATTTTATGTCATAGTAATGACATAAAAAGTCAGAATTTTAAGATAAAATTCTAAATTATTTAATTACAAATGAGAAATTAGATTAAAATTTTAAGATGAAAGGCAAAATGGCAAGTGATATATATTAATGACATAAAAAGTCAGAAAAAAAGTTTATTTTATGTGATTAAAAATGTGAAATTATGAGATGAAAATTATGACCATAAATAAAATCTATTCTAATAAAATTGTTCTTTAAAAGTCGAAATTTTAAGAAAAAAGTGACAATTGACATAGCAAGTCATAATTACGAGATATCATAATTATGACAAAGATCAAATTTAATGTGATTTTAACTTTTGTGTCATACTTCTGACTTTACCTCATAATTTCGACCTCATGATTATGACTGTCATCATTCTGATCAGAAATATTTTTTAATGCAAATTACTAAATTAAACAAAAAATTACAAAATTGCTAAAAATTCTAGCTGAAATAAAAATAACTTAACTTAAAATTTACTTAATAATATATAACAAAATTCTATAACAAACATTAAAAATAAGAATGAAAATTATGAACTGTGTAACTAATAATATGTATAAAAATCCTACGAAAGCACACATGGCTGGTTTTGGGTTGGCTCTGTGAACAAACGAGGTTGAGTGACGGATTGTAAATTGCTGCTTCACTTACGAACTCGTAAGTGCCGAAGGAGAGCTAGGCTAGCTATTATTACTTCAAATCAATAATGCTTTATATTTTAGTGTAATAGTGCATAAGGGCAACATTTATGGTGTTTTACGTTGCTTTTGTGTCCTTTTGTAATCTTAAAAGCATCAGTCTCGCTAACACTTAAAACCACAGATTATACTAGTAAGTACTCCAAAGCCATTGTTGAAACTCAGTCCCCTCCCCCAGAGGCATATTGGCCAATCACGGGGGAGCAGGCGTCTTCACTGGCTCCAGACCGTGAGATTTCCTATCAGCAGATCAGACACAATACTGTGGGGCCGAAAAAAGACTGAAGTCCTTCCAGGATCCAGAGATGAACTCCCAGTAAAGGGCGCTCTGACTTCTTAAAATGAGTTCGTTCACACATGGAGGTGCAGCCGACAGCCTGTTTCACACTTCCACCCGAGCGCTGGAGTCTAGCTGTCTGTGTCTGAGCTCCCACAGTGCAATGCTGTACCTGAGGCATGTTTGGTGCTGGGACATTCATCCCGCGCTTCATTATCAGAGGCAGATGGGAACCACTGCATCTCAATAAACAGCTGTCGGCACTGACTTGGGTGTCAGAGTTCTATATTTGTCAGGATTTTATTTTTATATCTAGATTAATTATAAAAACATATTTGTTTAATTGTTTATTATCAATAATTATATGAACATTATTTGTAATAAAGAATACACACACACACTCACACGTGTGTGTATATGTGTATATATATATATATATATATATATATATATATATATATATATATATATATATATATATATATATATATAATTTCTTATTTTATTATTTATATTTCAAAAGTATTTAAATATTTTAAATTTAAAAAAAGATTTTAATATTATATGAATAAAATGAATAATCCATAATATATATATATATATATATATATATATATATATATATATATATATATATATATATATATATAATATAATGAGTTTGCATACGTGTGTCTGTGTAAAATATATAATATATAATCTATATATTAATTCCTGAATTATTTGCCTGTGTTCTATTTTTAGCTGATAACAAATATATAAACATTGTTTTCGACTTCCTGATAGTCAAAAGCCTGGCTAAGCAAGACTAGTATTTAGTCTACACATTCAGCTTCCCCCGTCACTGATCTGACAGCAATCCTTAACGTTCAGACAGTCGCTGTCCTCTGTCCAGTGCTGTTTTGACTGGCTGTGGCGTGGGGTCAGCTGGGGACGGACGGGTGGATGTGACGAGGAGAGAAACAGACTACATCAGGACAGATCATTCAGTGACAGGAGACTCCTGCTTTTGTTTGTATCACTTTTACTATCACTGTGTACAGATCCGTACTAAATCACTCCTTTAACGGTCCACAGTTCTGTTTGATTGCATTGAATTTCATTCATTCTACCTTTAAACGACCGTTACATCAACAGCTTGTAATATTTCCATCTCTAGCTTAACACTATACGATCTTCTCACACAAATATGTGTTGACTAAACGATATTAACGTTATTAGTCTTGATTTAATGTAACGAATAAACAAATAAATAAAGTCAAATATTTTGAATATATCTTGAATATAGTGTTTTCATATATAAATAAGTTGTAATTATGACGATGAAATCAGGAACAAAAAATCAAGTCAAAAAATTACAAGATACACAATCAAAATAATCCTAAACAAATTAAAATCGCGACAATTATGGCTAAGAGGAAATTCTATGTGATGAATGGAATTATATATGATTATAAATTATTATAAATAAATAATAATATTTTAGCATTTATTCTACAATTTAAAAAAAATTCATTATCATTAACTGTTTGTCAATATAAAGTAATAATAAAATTATAATGCTCAATTTGAGGAAATGCTCTGTGGAATTAATAAATCTATTAAATCTATACTAAAACTATTAAATATTGTGGATTATTTTAAAGAAATAAATGAATTAAAATATTATGAAATTAATTAAAATTGCCCCTAAATGATTTAAAGTGAATCATTGCAAATTAATAAATCATTTATTTACATAATCATTTGAGCATATTACTGTATCCTCATGCTTACAGCTGATTGGACAGTAGCATATAAACATTAAAATCCAGCTGCATCCAGCTTTGTCTCCTCCAGAGTAAACTCAAAGATAGAGCAAAGGCAGAAAGGCATCTTTAGTTTTTGGTTTATAAATATTTGGTCCTGAAACAAGAGAAGTTTCAGGCTGCCTTTTCCCATAATGCACTGGTATAATTTGCGCTAATTCGAGCGTGTCCGTGTGGACGGCATCCTCCCAGCTCCGGCAGAGAGCATTAGCGATGTGTTTTTGTCCACTAGCAGCCCATTTCCTCCGCATAACGAGCTCTGATCACCAAACATTAATAAACCGAGCAGAGACGCCCGGTCACCCACTCACATCCTCACGGGTCGTCATGGTAACGGACATATGACTCCAGCATCGGGGGCGCTTGTGTGTTTGTGCTATTTTTGAGTGCAGGAAGCTTCTCTGCATGGCTGGATGTGTAAATCACCCCTCAGTCAGTCCTCGTACCCGCTTCCCAGCAGTTAATGTTCGATTCAGGCATCCCGGCTCCTGTTACAGGCGTGGAGAGAGAGAGAGTGTGTGTGTCTGTGTGTGTGTGTCAGGGTCAGACTGAGGTCTGTCAGGGATTATTGCTTTTGAAATGTCAGCAGAGCACATAATAGGTGTTTTCTCACAAATTTCTCTGTTTTTTTTTTTTTTTCAGATTGCGTGTGGATCTGAACACAACCTGGCTGTTGTGGGTGAGTAAAATGAGGCTGGGCGTTTGTTTCATTGGAAATCAAATATATGGTGGTCCCAAAAGTGTTTGGATATATTTTATTTTATATCATTTAATTTTAACGACAAAAATTGTAGTTAGCAATGTAATCCATTACTTTACGCTAATATTTTTATAAATAAATAATTTAAGCTAATATGATCGGAATACTTTTAGATTACTTTTGAGCTGTCTCGTTTTTCCACATAGATTTAAATTGGATCATTATGCATTTTGCATATTGATGTAAAAATACAAGATATGTAAGAAAATATACTCCCTTTGTTTTTATCAACACCATGAAGTTTGTTAAACACTGTATTACATCAAGGTTTCCCAAACTGGGTTTATGAAGAAACTGAAGGGAAAACTAATAGAGTATTAATTCGAAACAATATTTAATTGGGTAGCTCTGTATTTATATATACAATTAAAAATAAACAAATAAATAAATTAAAAAAATAATATATATATTTTTTTTTTTTTTTTTTTTTTTTTCTTGCATTATATATTAATAAATATTATTTGATTTGATTTTATAAATCATACAAGCATGCATGATTTTTATTTTTTTTTTAACAGATCACTCTATGATCATTTTATGAATGTTTTCGGTATCTAGTCTCCATGGCAACACCTGTGGTCTTCATGTATCTAGTTTCCCGTAACAGTCACTGGAAAGAAATCTGTCAAGGCCTTTGTCACGCACTCTTTGAAATGAATACTGGAAGTCTGTATCTGCCGCCCATCACAAATCCAAATGTCAATAAAAAAGGACAGTGGTTTTCTGCGAGCAACATCAGGTGAATTTCACAGAGTTCACTAAAAATGTAGTATGCGATGGATTACTAAATAAATATTTCCATGGCAATCAAGCATACTGTCCCCCAAATGTTCTTTAGGAAGATATTTTGAAGAAAGTTTGTAACCAGGCTGTTTTGGGTCACCATTGACTTCCATGTTTCCATTAAAGTCAATGGTGACCCAAAACAGCCTGGTAATGTATATAATTGTATTATTTCATATAAATATTTTATAAATCAATTAAGCATCCATATTTCACTTAATAGTGCTTAATTGTCATGGAAATATAATTTATTTACCTTTTAATTTGGGGATGAAATATGACCCAGGCATGTTCTTTCCATGTTTCCTGACACCCAGCTGCTTCTCTCTTGTACAGAGGTTTTATACCCATATACTGTTGCCATGGCAATAATTCTACAGTATCTTTAGGTGTAAAGTAGCTTATTATGGGATGTGACTGCTCTGACATTGAGCCTGAGAGAGAAAAAGACAGGATTAAAGTAAGTAAGCCAGCGTTTTGAGATTTCACTAAGCCTGATGGCCAGAATTAACACTGAGCCCAGCTCTGCCTTGTGTACTGTAGAGAGTTGAACGTCTGGATTTCAGTAATAGGACAGTTTCAGTTCCACGTCTTCAGCTTTAGGACAGATGAGTATCTGTTGCTGGAGTAATTAAGCCGTTGGCTTCACGCTGTGATCTTTACTGCTATCATAGAAGGGTGCTGGGAATTAGTCCTTGTGTTTTTGTGTAAGGGCATCAGAGGGAAATGAGCCATCGCTGCGAAAGAATGTGAACTTATTGATGTGGAAACTATTTCTATTACTTTCAATCTTTTAATTCCCCAGCAACTCGGGGGGGAAAAAAATGGTTATATCCTTGACGAACTGCAGTTCATGTAGTTTGTTTGTGAGCTTTAAAACTGTCTTCCTGCCATCTCTGCCTTTTTATTGTGTCATATTTCATCCCACAATCAAAAGAAAATAAGAAATTATATTTTGCAAGAAAACATCCCCAGCTGTAACTGTAACCAAATCGCTGACCCTAACTATATAGCAAGTACAATTATGCATATATATATTAGGAATAATGCTATTTTTATAGCAATAGTAAAAGTGTGTATATATGACTACAGTGTGTGTGTGTGTGTATATATTATGAATACAGTATTACAGTATACATGCACATACACACACGCACACAAAAGCGTATATAAATATATATATATATATATATATTTATTTATGCTTTTCTAATATAAAATTTTATTTAAATTAAGCAGTATTAGTTTAGGTTTTGCTAATTAAAAAATAATTGTGTCCATTGTGTGATTTCTATATTATATTAAAGTTAAATTTATAATTTCTAAATTGTAAAATTTCAAAAATGTGTAAACAAACTTACTATAAACAAACAAACTTTAAGTACTGGTTTACTTACTGTAAAACAAATTGCCCTTAGAGGACATAAACATTTTTAAAAAGACATTTATTTTTCTATGACTCCAAATCAACACCACTGGCTCTCCAGATCAATAATGCAACTGACAGCAATATTCAGATACGAAATTACCTTAAAAAGACATATTTGTGACTATTAAAGAAGTATTGGTTTCTTGGGGAATCTTTTGTTCCTTTGTGTGATGAGACAGAATCATGACGTCTCATGGCACAACGGAGCAAAGGAATAACATCCCAGCGTGCCTCGGGAATCACACAGCGTTCTAAGCACGCATACGACACAGTGGTGACTGTGTTTACACGTCTCTTTAAAGCTTCAGCGATGTCTTTTTTCATTATTCTCTTGTCTAGATTAGTATTCCGTTCTATATGTTTCTATGGTCCGTAAGTGTGTTGCCATGGGAACAGTTTTGCTGTGCATCATTGACCGAACACTCGCTCATGTTTTGTGAATATCACGTTATCCACAAGGACAGTGATTCCAAACAAGACGTTTTTGTCCTTTTTATGTTTACTATGTCATTTTTGCGCACAATAGGCCTACTTTTCGGGAGACATTTTTTGGGATGTAATTAATGATTTTGCATAATCATAGATCACTTACAGACAGGAAAACAATGGATTGATAAGGAAGCATGTGTTGAAGTGAGCGGAGTGAATAGGGGAATGTAGGCGACAAAACCAGCTACCCTTGAGAAAGCATACTCGCTCCTGGTTGCCGTGGCGACGGGACCTGTTATGTAACCATGTTGCCGTGGCACGTGCTTCCATGGCGATGCAGGCTTGACCACACCCACCAGCTGGACGTGTGTCGAGGTGTTGGAGTCCAAGACGTCTCTGTCAGCCACATTTACAGCAGTCAGTTTTAATGTCCCTGAGACATTTTGTTTCATTATTGATTTCGTAGATGCTTTTAGCGATGATGACTATTTCAATATGTATGTTTGCTGAGACTTGAACCCTTGACTTTGGGGTCGCAAGCGCCATTCACCATCAGTTCAGGAAATAATGCCTAAAGAGTCTGGTTGTCTTGGCTATTTTCAAACCATTTAAAATAAATAAACGTTAAAACATGTTTGTATGTGTAATTTAAAATGTTATGTATATTATGAAATAATGTTTTTCCATTTTATAACTGATTTAATAATACAATGAATGAACATACATTTTAAAATAAACTTAGATATAATTTTTTTTTCTTACTATCTATCTGTACTCTAAATTATATATATATATATATATATATATATATATATATATATATATATATATATATATATATATATATATATATATATAAACACAGTGTGTGTGTATGTGTGTAATTTATTTTGAATAATTTGATTTTGTCCAAAAAAATTTATAATAAATTACATTATAACATTAATATCTTGTATAATTAATTATTATTTTGGAATAATTAATATTTTAGGTTTTATATATTATGTATTTTATGATAAGAAAATTAATTTAATTTAAATAAACGTATACTTTTATCATTTAATAATTTGTAAAAATAAAACATAAAAATATATTTTGTCTTTTTTATTTAATAAATTATATATTATAATAATTATGCTTTTAATGTTGTTGTTTTACTTTGTGAAAATGTATTTAATGATTTTATTTAAATAAATTACATTTAAATTATCTATCTGTCTATCTGCCTGTATGCCTGCCTGCCAGTTGTCTAAATTACGAGGACTTTTTATTTTTTTATTAAAACAAATTACAGAATGTATAATTTAATCACATGTGTCTTTTGTTGTGAATCAAGTGGTAACATTTGTCATGGAACATATTTGACTGTTTCTCTACAGGAGGTCGGATAGTCTCCTGGGGCTGGAATGAACACGGAATGTGTGGAGATGGTTCCCTCTGTGACATCACACAACCACAGCCAATCCCCCGTCTCAGAGACGCTACGGCTCTTCTAATTGGCTGTGGATCAGGACATTCATTGGCACTATGCAGTTTGAAGAGCAACGAGGATTCAGCAACATGAACAGGTTTGAGCATTTGGCTCTCAGACTGTGACAAAGACTGTTTGCTTACGTTACGGTTTTAATGAATTATTCATAAAAAGCCTTTAAAAGGCAGATTTTAGATCAAAGTCTTAAAGATGCTAAATACTACCCACATTACGCTTATGAAATCAGAAGTGCCCAAAATAAAATAATGGTCTATTTGCAGCTTTGTGCAAATTGAGATTTATTTTATATTCAAATTTATACGGTTAACGTTTAGTTGATATATTGGTCAGTAAGCCACAGTAGAAATAAAAATTCTCACTTTGAGTTGTTGTGAACCTGTAAGACTTTTTTTCTCTCAGTGCATTCACTGATAAATTTGGTAAGTACTGAATTCAATTCAGTGAGAACAGACAAATTCAATCAGATACTCATTCTCTGGATGAGTTTATCAATTCACTGCTAAAATGGTAATTGATGCTTCCTTTGTTGTGATTGACGGTCAATGATTATATCTTCTGACCTTTGACCTCAGATTGACAGAGAATACCCTTAAATAACCATCAATGTGGAGCCATTAACTGAAACAGATTTACATCTTTACAGTTTAAGAATGACCTGTCTTAAAGCACTCAATCTCCCAGAATGCCCTGTGATTGTGCAATGATTTCATCCCAGAGTGATAATCTACTAAAGAAGGGGCAGGGGGAGGTTTTAAAAGCGATTTTACACTATTATTGACAACAGCATCTGTATTTTCACGGTTCTAATAAACTATTTTTGTTTTAAAGATACAATAACAACAAATTTGTGCATCAAACCTTCTCTTGATTTTCTAAAGTCAATGAATTTGCGACAGCTGAATGTAATATTTTGTCCGTCAAAAAATAACATGCGCAAGATTTACATTGATTTATTTATGAGAAGCCTGCTACCAGATTTTTCACTTTCACAGAAGAATAACACGGCAGCCTAAGTAGCTTCAACATGATGTCTGTCAGAAATGTAACATACCTAATACTTAACGCATAAGAGAATTAGTTTTCACTCGATTGACTGGTGTTTATTTATAAAATGAAGTAATGTGTTTAATGTTTTACAATTAATTTAGGTATGTCTGTTCATGCATCTACTATTTTTGTATCTGCACTTCATCGCTTAAAAACCCACAAAACACTCAAAATCTGTGTTTTAGTGCTTTTTATTGTCATTATTTAGTTTTCATTGCTTTTTTTAAATTCTCTCTTCAGAAAAAGACACAAAATTGCCTTAACAATATGTCAACTCAAACCATCAATGAAAACACCACCTGGTTGTAGATAACTATCCATACTACGCACTGCAAATGTGCTGAAAAACACAAGAAACGTCTCACAAAACAGCACAAACGTTTGAGATGCCGCCTTTTGCCAGAAAGTTCGATGGTGACCGTGTCCAAAAACTTTGCAGTCGTAAAGACTGTGAACCTTCGGAGGTTTTATTATATTCTGTTGTTTGTGCTCTGCTGTGGTTGGGTCTTTGAACAGTCCAGCATATTGTAAGGAAACGACCCAACGTCGACATTTCCCGTGATACAACTGGCAGTGCGCTAGTTAGGTCCCAAAGAATTGGGTTTACTTGACATTTTTCACAACAATGAAAAATAAATGTCGAAACAAACTTGAGACACAGTATCGGTTCCTTTCGTTTATTCCATCATGAACCCTGTATGTTCTCTATAAAGAGTTGTGTTGTTGTTCTGTGCAGGATTGTCTCTTGTGATGGTGTATATACGAAAACCGCCGTAATATGTGGCTTTCAAAAGAGCTTGTGTGTTCAGACTGAGGTTTCAAATGCAAACTAAGCATTTATCAAACATTTTCCTCATCAAACTCAATGATGGTGTTGCCATTCATTTAAAAATTCTGAGTTTGGTCCCTATAATGTGCTATCAAGCCTTAGTTTTTCACCTTCAAATCCAACACCGCGTTCTAACCAGGCACAACACATCAAATTTTCAACAAAAGCATCTTTTTATGCTGAATCAGGTCAACGGGGCAGGATTAAAAAGTGATTTTTCACTATTATTTACAACAGGATGCTCATTTTAATGGTTTTTATATATATTTTTTTTATATGAGTCAACAAAATGAACATTTTGTCTGTCAAAAAATAACATGCACAATACACTGTAGTATTTGAATAAAAGCGACTACATATTTTCACAGCCAATCAGAACATGATCAACGTGAATTACATGTCAAATATAAATATTTAAGTAAAATTATGATTTTATTGTGGGCGGAGCCTGATTAGTCACGTCTGATTAGTACGCGGTGCATCTCTAAAGTTACCAGCCAAACATGTGACCTACAAAATATATCAAATCGCCATTTGTTCTACAGAAAGGAATGTAAAAGTGAACGGTGCAAACAGTGCAAAAGGCATTTTCTACATGGTAACTACAATAGTACAAAATACGGGAAAACAATTTGCTCTTTTTTTTTTTCTCCCTACTCAAACATGATCACAAAGCTCATGGATTTTTTTCTGTTTTTCCCACTGAAATGTGATTAGTGACTGGAGTAACATTTTTACAACATTGAAACAACCTAAAACAAACACTTCGACGAGATAAAAGAAAGGTCATGTTTTCACACCACTAGCACACACAGGCACCATGTACAACACTGACACTCACAAACGGAAAAACAACAGGCACTTCGCACAGCACGATAGCACAATAATCCACGAACGAAACAGCGCTACATACGGCTGAATAACTACAGCTTCTCTTGGTTACTGTGCTACATCTACGCTGAATTAATTCTAAGTCACAACTCGGAAGAGAAGTGCTAATCTACAACAAACGCATGGCACACCCTCACACACACACACACACACACACGCGCGCGCGCACACACACTCTCGCTAAATACGGTACTATCAGGTGGGGGATGTGGCTTTATGGTTGACACACATAGTGGTTGGTACACCATGGTTCATTACACACACTGACTCGGTTGGTTGTCTGCTTCGGTTGGCGCGCTGGGTCTCTAAAAAAACACGAAGAGAAAACAACAACAACAAACAACAAGGAAAATCATATTAATACACCAAACGAACGGCACAGAAACATGGGGGGAGGGGGGTGGGCGGATGAAGAAGGTTGGCGGGATTGTTGTCCCTCGAACCGTGCAAGCAAACAGGGTGATGTGTGTCAAGCAAGTGACAACTGCCTTCTTTACAGGCTCATGGTTAACTCTGGGTTTACCATGCACTCTCCCATGCTGCATTCATTCAGATCCGGTCTACAAGTTATTGTTAATACGATTAACTCATCGGGTCATGCTGTGATTGGGTGTGTACGCAGTGGGACGGTGTGACATGCTTAGTTAATGAATCGTGGCATGCTACCAGTGTGCGAAACAGGGCACGATCACCTCTAGTCCTGCCTCGGCTCTCCTGTTTCAATTCCCCCCCGCTTTACCGGGAGGTCACACGCTCTCTCTTTGACCTTTCCGACCTTTTCAGATCCAAGTGTGATTGTGCATCCTTTTACCAGGATTGAATTATGAGCTAGTAACACTGGTGCATAATTGCAACTTTAAATACAGACAGTAAAGTCCAAAAATAGCTGCCAGGAAAAACAGCTCGGTGATAAAGATAGGGTGAAAGATCAAAGAGACATCACAATACAGGCACAGCTTATTGCAAAGCAACCGGGGGGAGTCATGTATGCATGTTCTGTCAAAGAAAACCAGAGTCTATATACAGATTGGATACAAAATTTATTTCATGCAAGGTTCATATTTACAGTTTTGTCATTCGCATATGTATTTTTGCATAAAAGTGCATGCATTTACCTCTCCCCAAATAATCCCAAAAGTACACTGATTATTTTATTTTTTAAAAGTCGTTTATTTTTTTCAACTGCACGATACATCTATATTGTATATTTTCTGTGATTTTGCTACAGTGTTACACGTTTAAAAATGTGATATACACATGTATGTATTACAGATAAATCACATTTGAAACGGAATTTATGAAAAATATGGGTTTTCGTTAAAATAAAACTTATTTATATAATAGCTGGTATTGTAATTGAAATGATTATACTATTTAAATTTGCCTGCTCTGTTTCGAGAAAATGTTAAAGTGCTTTTTTTTCACTATTTGCATCTTAATTTGTTCGTCGAAGGGTCGACTGTGTTGCTGCTACTAATGTTGCATGATGTTTAAAAAACACCAGAGATCGTAGTTTGGGGAAAGGCAAAAAATGTCTGCAAAAATAAAAAGAAACAATTGCTACATATATTGTATGTCATCGTAATTGATACCATACTCTGCATCAGATATATTTAAAGAAGCTTTGGATGAAAAAACACAATTTTTCTTACATATTTTCAATAAACTTACATTGTTTTCTCAGATAGTTTCCCATGCAAGGCATGCAAATGCAAATGAGGTTTCTTCAGTCAAGTTTCTATGTTGGTGACGTGTGCATCACTATAATCATGATTGTTTAGTGTCACTTCAAGCTAACTTTATCTTATATCATATATGAAATAGCCATTGTCTCATCTTTTTTTCCTTTTCAATGGTGTCAGATAGCACCTAATGAAAACCACAGCTTAAAACACTCAGGGTTTGGGAAAAAAAGGATTTATGAAGTAGAGAGAAGGGGTAGAATGAAAGTGCAGAAAATTGCAAGTAAGGAAAGAATAGAGACAGCATAGAGAAGATGGGGTTTAGATGAGACCACTGCATAGGAAGATGAGATACTGTGGAGAAGAGAAATAGAAGAGAGCAAGAAAAGATGATAAGGAAAATGAGGAGAAAAAAATGGAGAGAGGAGGAAGGTCAAAGGAAGAGGAAAAGGGGAGGAAGAAGAATGCAAAGAGTGGAAGTAGCAAGAAAAAATATGAGAGGAGGAGAAAGAAACAACTGAAAAGAAGTAGATGAAGGTAAAGAGTGAAGAAGAAGGGCAGAGGATAAGGAAGGAAAAGAATAAGGAGTGGAAAAGCAAATGGAGGATGAAGCAAGAAGAATGAGAAGAAAGAGATGAGGAAGAACAAAGGGAAGTAGCAGAGGAAGATGAAGGAGAAGAAAAGAACAAGGAAGAGGAATAGAGAAGAACTTAAGATAAGGGGAAGAGCAGGAAGGGAGAAGGAAGAGGAAAGAAATGGGCAGATTATATGGAGGTGAGAGAGAGAAGGAAAGAACAAGAGGAAGATGAAGGACAAATAAAGAGACAATAGAATATTGAAGAGGAAGAGGAAGGAAAAGGACGAAGGGCAGAAGATTAGAAATGAAATAAGGGGAAGAAGAGAGAAAGCAAGAGGGAGAGGAAGTGAAGAAGTGAAGAGTTCAAATGAAAAAGAGTTTAATGAGAGATGGATGGTGCACAGTGTGAGCAGGCGTCTCAGCGCAGCACTGCGGAGCGAGGGCCTCTGATTGGTTAGTTTTGTTGTCCATGCTACAAGATGGATGGGATGGGAGAGTGGACCTGCTGCATGAGACAGGGTGGGCTGCAGGGCAGGGCCGACACTGAGGCCACGCCTCCAGACATGCTGCTATGGCTCCATGGCTTTTCATAACCTTCATTTGAAGAGAAAAAGGGCTTTCAGTAAAACCTCAGACTAGCCTTCAACTCTAGACAAAGACTCTGCCAAGGTTTGCTTGTGAATAAATATGCTCCTTAAAGTAGATTCATGGACAGTTAAGCTGAGTTGTGTGTACTGTATGTGGTGTGTATGCGCAGATTAGATTTGGTTAGTGTTGCCTTGTCATGTATTGGTTATGTGCATGGTTAGCCAGTTGACAATGACTGATTGCCAAGTCAACTGCATCATCCTCCATGCTTTCTATGCTTCAAACTGTCTACTGCATGCATGGGGTGGTTTCACAGTGCTGTACAGCACAACACAGGTTCAGAGAGATATCAAAGAACTCAGCCAGACACATCAGCCCAACAAGAAACAACAGTACATGTACACCCAGTTTATTGGTATTCTAGCTGTGTAGCTACCAGATAATGCTACTTTTGTTAAATATGGGGCTAACAACACAAGTATTTCACTTATATATAATCCTTGGCCTAACACATTCTTGTACTCAAGGTGTTACCAAGAGTTTAGGAAAGATTTTGATTCCCTTGCCAAGTCTTTTCTTGGCCACCCTGTTGAAATGGCCATCATAGTTGGTTGTGTTATGCATACTGGTAGCAGTGTCCCAAGAAAACTACTTAACTAGTTCTACCAGTAAATCAGTTGAACCAGCACCTAACAAGCCTGGATAAGCATGGTAATTAATGCTAGGAAGCTGGTCTTTTCAGAAGGGCATCATGGCTGATGGCACCTGTTTTTCTGTTAATGTGCAACTGAGAGCTTCTGACTGGCTGAGTTCTTGTCATGTGACCACATGCCCCATATCCCATGCTGCATCTCTTGTGAGATTCACCATTACCAGGACCACTAGCCATTGTGAATCTGCATGCAAACAAGCACACTGCTAGACATTATACTGAAGCGTATTTATTTCATTTACCGTATAAAACCATTGTTTTCGTAAACATTGTTACTTTTTCTCTTTAAAATTGGACCCTTGCATAATGGCCCACTGAATCTGCCTGAAATATGTCCTGTAAAACGTACTGCATTCACATGAATACTTTAGGAAAAACTGTCACGGAATGTTCTTCTCAAAGATCTTGTTCAGACTGAGCTATAAATGAAAAGAAGCCTGTTGACGGCTCACTTGGATATGTCATTTTTATCGCAGCTTTTCCTGTCAACCTTAGAGTAACGGCAGACCTGAGGAGCTATCAGACTGCAAGAAAGAAGGCTGAGTGACAGTCGGTCATTTTGCACCGAAAGAGCATCTTTGATTGACAGCTGCTCCACTTTCAGACACAGCACTGGCAGTGCTCTGATGGCTAGCAGTGATTGGCTAGTTACGTACCCTTCCTGACTCTCCCCCCAGTGTGATTGGCTCGTTCTCCTCCGGAGGTGAGCAGGAAGCAGGGTCTCTCACGGTCCACAGGGCTGAACACTTCCTCGGGCGACACCGCCTGGTCGATGTGAGGACAGTCCTCATTGGCCAGGGCGGCTTTGGATGCCTCCCCATTCACTTTAAAATCTCCAGTCACAAGCAAAGAGAGATGACTCATTACAGATTGATGCAAGGTGAAATGCAGGATTTAGTTTAGATTTAGGCTATCAACACTTGCGACACATCCTGAAAGCCAAACCACTCTCAAAGTTAAATCCGGCTGATATATAAACATTTCTAACATTTCTGCGGGAAACAGATGCTTTTTTCACCATGCGTGATGGTACCGCTATCCAAATTCACCTGTCCCTAATAATTTTGAACAGCAGATTTTGAACCATATTGTCCTGTTATATCATGACCTAGACCAGGATTACTTATCCCTGCTTCAGGAGACCCACTGTCCTGTTACGTTTAGCTCCAACCTTAAGCAAACATGCTTGAACCAGATAATCTGTTGCAGGATTACTTAAACATTAAAGGCGAGTTAGTTGAAGCAGTTGGTCTCCAGGAGCAGGAAGAAATACCCCTGACCTACATGTAGAATATTCAACTTATAACTCAGGGTTGTCAAACTAAATTGCTGGAGGGCTGGAGCCCTGCAGAGTTTAGTTCTAACTCTGCTTCAACACACATACTATGCATTTTTCAATTAAACCTTACTTGGATCAGGTGTGTTTAATAAAGGGTTACATCCAAACTCTGGGCTCCTGCCCCCCAAGAATTATGTTTGACTCCTGTTATAACTAATTTGGAAGGTTAAACTGGACAAATGGATTGGTCTCTCTGGAACTTTGAAAATCCATATTCTCTCAACTTCTGTTCACACAATTTATTGTCAGTTTCACAAGCCCCTTTCCCCTCATTTTTTTAAAACATCCCCCCATGCCCTTTTTAGTCAATAGTTTCTCAGCATTCTCTGACATAGCATAAAGTCTAGTGTGTGTGGTTACCTGTTATTGCTAGACTGGACTATCTGTAATTTAGATGCCTGAGAAAGCTTAGAGCAACAGTAAGCGTCCATTAGTGCAATTCCACTGAGAAAAGAAAAGATTTCTGCATTATCGAAACTATTAGCACTTTTTAATTTTCACAACCAAGTCCACTAATTACTCATTTTAACCACAACGTTCTTCTCTAAAATCAAACCTACCTGTAGATTCATTATTCAGATGCGTCCAACTCAAGCTAGCTAAACAGAGCTCAGCAGATTGATGTTCTAAATTCGATAGATTAGATAAATGTCAAATTAACAGTCAAAACATGACAAAGCTCAATAACCTTTTCAAATGAAAGGTGTTTTATGTCTAGCATAACATGGAACATACTCTGAACTGAACTGAAAACCAAAACTGAACTCACTGTCTTGTCCAAAAAGTAAATCTTTTAAAATCCTGTTTAAAATATTACTCTTCAGTATGCTGACTTATCCAGTTGTGGTAAAGTACTAAGGACATGCTTAGAGATTTGTTTGTAAGTCTTGAAGGCATAGAACTAAACCTTTACAGCAATTAAACTTCTACAGTCAGACCGAATTAGTGAACCTCTGAGGAAACTATTTTATGATATGACTCATTTTAAAGAAACACTTCACTATTTTTGAAAATAGGCTCATTTTGCAACTCCCCTAGAGTTAAACAGTTGGATTTTACCATTTTTAAATCCATTTAGCAGATCTCTGGTGGTAAAACTTTTGCTGCAGTTTAACATAGATACCATGGGTTCTATACCATGGGTGCAGCAGTTACAATGATGTTACGCTTAATATTATTGTGCCTGCTGCACCAATGGTAAGACAATGGTTCAATTATCTATGCTAAACTGCAGCTAAAGGTGCTACCACCAGAACCAGAGATTAGCTGAATGGATTCAGACTCAACTGTTTAACTCTAGGGGAGTTGGAAAATTAGTCTATTTTCCAAAATAGTAGAGTGTTCCTTTATGGTGATCATTCTACTGTAATTTCACTTTGAAATGCAAAGATTCTCAAAATATTAGCTCCTACCTTGATATCTGATCTCGGAAACCTCTTCCTGTGCCAGGGGGCATGTGTCACTGTGCGTGCTGGGTCGCGGGGAGTTAATCACTGACTTGCAGTAGTTTGGAGATCCCAGTTGAGGTGCTCGTGGGATATGCTTGTTCTTTTTCTTTGGTAGTTTTTGTTTCGCCATGGCTAGGGAGTAGTACATGCCGAAGTTGTTCACGATTACAGGTACAGGCATGGCAATCGTCAATACACCTGCCAGAGCACACAGTGCGCCCACCAGCATGCCAGATGTCGTCTGAGGGTACATATCGCCATAACCAAGGGTTGTCATTGTTACCACAGCCCACCAGAAGCCAATGGGGATGTTCTTAAAGTGTGTGTCACTACTGGCGTCAGGATCGTTGAGGTTTCTTCCAAAACGTTCAGCATAGTAGATCATAGTGGCAAAGATTAAGACTCCGAGTGCAAGGAAAATAATGAGGAGGATAAATTCATTGGTACTGGCACGAAGTGTGTGCCCTAGTACCCGCAAACCCACAAAGTGTCGCGTCAGCTTGAAAATACGGAGAATTCGAACGAATCGCACCACACGAAGGAAACCCAATACGTCTTTTGCTGCTTTGGAGGAGAGTCCGCTCAGCCCTACCTCCAGGTAGAAGGGGAGGATGGCCACGAAGTCAATGATGTTGAGGGCATTTCTCACAAATTTTAATTTGTTTGGACAGGTAGTCACTCGGATTAGAAACTCAAAAGTGAACCACACAACGCAAACACCCTCAACATAGGTTAACTGCACCATAGTCTCCGTCTCAGGAAAGACACGCTCCCGTGTTTCATTGCCCACCATGTAAGTCTCTGTGCGGTTGATGATGGGATTGAAGGCCTCATGAGTCTCCAAACAGAACGTGGTAATGGACACCAAAATGAAGAACAAAGATGCAAATGCTACCCACTGTGGGAAAAAGAGAGAGGGAGATGTTATGTAAGACCTTCATCCAAAAATGACAATTCTTTCAATATGTCTTCCTAACTTGTATAACATACTTTTTCTGTGGGACTTAAGAGGGTAAAGTTTGGAGGATAGCATTGGTCTACACTGATAGCTTTTGTATGACTTGATACATAAGTACTTTTATGGCACTTTTCCAACAAGATGACAGAAGGACAGAATTCCTTTAATGCTTGTTCTTTGAATTCCTTTCACAACAGCTGTAGCACAGAGTTCAGCTATAAATAGGTTTTATAGAGCAGACAAAAATAAATCCACTTACAACATCATGAATACAGTAATTGCTCATAAACACCCTTTTCAGCAGAATTCGGAGGAAGTACACTTGGATAATGTCACGTCTTCAGTTCCTTCTAAACGTGCTTCTGAAAAGTGCCACGTCAACAAATGGAGTGCTTAAACAGCTGAACCTCAAGGTCACTGTGCGCTCTCAAGGAGAGCATAGAATGACAGAAAGACATCGATATAACTGCCCTACACCTCTTTGGGATAAATTTAATCATAGTTCCCTTCACCAGGGACTCCTGGTCAGCCTCTGGCAAGGTTACCACATGCAGATTTGGTGAGATGGTCCCTCAAGTGCTTTGAAAGAGGTTGGAGGAGGCTTGCATTACTTACACGGCAGCTTACTGTAAGATAGAACAACAAGCATGGACAGATGGAACTGGATTTCAGTAGGGGAGCCCCACCACAGGATGACGGAATACTGGCTAGTGGTAGAATTACATAAGTGCAAGTTGGCCATGTTTTCCCTATCATGGGATCTTCTGGTGGCTGGGAAAAGCGCCATCTATTATGTATGAATTGATTATTCTGCTCAAATTAAATATTAAATTTAGGCTGTGAATCTCAATGACATATCATCCATCACTACATATATATTATAGATGGGAAAATGCATTCAGCATGGAACAAATGGAAATACAGTACATTCTGGCAATTTAATAATCATTGTATCAGATGTTTTCCATTTTCTAAAAAAAAAAAAAAAGAAATTGTGAGTCAGATCACTTTGAAGAGTAATAGCACTCCTCTTCTTAAAGAGATAGTTCACAATAAAAAAATTTATTCTGGCATTAATTACTCACCCTCATGTTATTCCAAACTTGTAAGACCTTAGTTCATTTTCAGAACACAAATTAAGATATTTTTGATGAATTCCAAGAGCTCTCAGATCCACCACAGACAGCAAGGATCCTTACATGATCAAGGTTCAGAAAGATAGTATATAGTTAAAGTAATCCATGTGATCAATAATCCATCAGCGGTTCAACCGTAATTTTACAAAACTACGAGAATGTTTTGTGTTCGCAAAGAATACAAAAACAACTACTTTCATGAAATACTGTATTTTGTCTCCTCTATACCCTCACCCTATAACATCATTTTAGAGAGTATAAGATATGTAAACAAAGTATGCAACGCATATGTACGGATACGCTTTTTACGTTCTGATCAGTGCATAAACAACGTAAACACTGAACACAGAACAGTGTAATTGTTTATGTATGTGATACTCTCCCCAGTGGCGCAAGGGTGACGCAGAGGACACAAACTATTGAATAAAGTCTTCTTTTTCGTGTATACAAAAAGTATTCTCGTAACTTGAGAATAATGCATCATTCTCAAGTAACAAGACAAAGTTTACTTGGCTTGGAACTTGTTCAGATCACGAAACCCTGACCTATTTCTGACCTTTTTTTAGTTATTAAAAAAAGCAACCATTCCAGAATTACCATTTTGGTAAACAATTCATGTTTATAAATGATTTTAAACTCACTTAGTCAACTCGTGACAAAATGTCATTGTACTGAACCGTGAACAATAACAGGTATCAAATTTGTATGTTTTTGTTGTTGTTCATATACCATGTTTTCATGAAGTTGCATTAATATACCTTATCTGCCCTGATCTGCCTCTGGTTCTGATGGCTAGCAACACCTCTCAGTTCTCCGGTTCCTTCTATCACATAAATTCTTCTTCCACAGGCAGTTTAAATCTGGGTCAGCCAGTGCTTAGTCTAACAGACACTATTCCCTAGATGTGCCTCGTTTCCTGTGTTCGTAGGGAGGAGAAACGTTTTGTCTGAAGAAGCCTACGAGCGCATACACAAAAAAACGTATAAAAAATAACATTTTTCACCACTTATTAAGATCATTTTGACCCCTAGAAAAAACTTTTGAGCTATGGAAATAAAGCAACTCTCTTTAGCGACAATAAGCATCTTTCTCAGTTGACAAGAAACCATGTCAAAAACGTGCAAGAGATTTCAATTGCAAATATTTGAATGTCCTATTGTGGATGCTGTTAACAGTGCACCTGATTTGTTTTTGGAAAGCACTTAAAAGTGTAAAATAGACAAATGTTTTAGTTTCCCATCACAGCTCTTTGTCGTGGCACTTTCGTACAACTCAACAGTAATTATGCTCTGATTCATTTATAGACGGATGTGGGATACAACTTGATATCTTAATGATGCTCGTAAGATGACATACAGCATAAGAAAGTAATTAACATTGCTACACTTCTCAGTGAAGACTACTATGTCAGTGTTTGTTCTACATTAGCAACACAGAGGAGCAATTTTGTGTTTTACATACCCGTCTCTGCAAACAAGGCCTTTATTTTTTTATAGATGCGTGCCACTGTACCTGGAGCTTACAGTTTTCACAAGTTCTTTTCAGTTTTGTATGAAATATGCATCAGGCGGAACAGTAAAAAAGCGGTTAATAATTCATCGAGGTAAGACATGGATTACATCATCCCCGCCGCTTTTTTTCTCCTTCACAGAAGCCTATAAACTTCTCGTAATTCACGCAAAGTAACAAACGCTAAAAATATTTGCTGAATCACTTTTGCTCTCCTCAAACCGAGGCCGAAGCACATTCTCGCGACCTTGCGAATCCCCGAGGGCAACGGTTTGATCCACGAGAACGTTTTATCCTCACTCGCTCATTGATCAAGATAAACACAAGAACAGCTTGATCCCCTTGATCTCCGGGGACACAACATGATCCGTTTCTCTCCCTCTGCCCTCCTGCCACACGCTGATGACTTGACGGGACAGTTCATTTTAAGTTTTTATCCCTTCACACACACACGCATCTACTTATTTGGAATGGTCGTCGATGGAGAAAGTGCTTTTTTGGGTCCAGATGGTGTATTTACGGCATCTACCAGCAGGGGCTAATGCATCCGTGCTACCCAGCCAAACCACGATCTCTTGCAGTTTCCAAATGAATATTAAAAGGGTCTCGAGCAACTTTCTGGCACTCTTTTCGGTGCTTTTTCACAACCATAGGGATGTTGGCCGCAGACATATTTTAAAGCTCATTCTTTTGCAGCCATTTAATCTTGGTTAAAGAGCCTGTTTTCATTTTTAAGCCCTCGAAACATCATGCAAGCGCCAGTGCTGGGAATGTTGAAGTGCTGGTAACTGTATTAGTCGGTGGGCGGCCCGGCGCTGATTCATTTTGCGTGCAAGTGTGTGTTTGTGTGCGAGCGATGTGTTGCTGCGATGCTGATGTAGCTGAGATATGAGATGTTCTCATTAAATACACTCACACACGCTCTAACCAGGCAGACTAATGAATGACGTGCGGCTTGATAATTACTGTGAGGACGAGTCTGGACAAGTCTGCATGCAGGCAGACAGAGTCTGAACCGATAGGCCTTGTGCGTTCACTTCCTGTTCGATTATTGCACAGCGCGGTTGCCATTTATATTCCCTTTCACAGAAGAAGTTCTAGATCCGAATAGGGCGTTTAGACTATGCCAGATTCATTTACACAAAAATGAGGGGCATCGGTTTGTGATTGTGTAACAGACAATACAGTCCACAAATTCATAATTATAGTTGGTTTTTCCTAAACTCTCACACACACACACACACACACACACACACACACACACACAAAAACAAAGCAATAAAATAAATATCATATTTATGTTTGTTTTAATTACTTTTTAATACATTTTACGTATATTTTAATCAAAGTATTGTAACAAATACTAACACAATATAAATTATTTAATTCATATATTTAATGATTACTTTTAAGTAATTATTCACCATTTTTTAGATGTGACATGCTTTAATTAAATATTTAAATGTATATAATTAGTGAAAATAATATAAAAAACTTGTGTAATTTATAATTTCTTAAAAATTTAATTTATAACAATAAATGTGACCACTGACCACAAAACAAATCATATATCAATTTTATCAAAATTTGAGATTTATACAAACTAAATGAGGTTTCCATTGATGTATGCATGTTTGATATGATAGGACAATATGCAGAGATACAATTTGAAAATCTGGTTGCAACAGAATAAAACATTTGAGAAAATCAGCTTTGAAGTTGTCCAAATACAATTTTTAGCATTGCGTATCACTAATCAGAAATGAAGTTTTGATATTTACGGAAATGTACAAAATACCTTAATATTAATATTGATATTCTACTGATTTTTATCATAAAAGAAAAATCTATAATTTTGACCCATACAATGTGTTGTTGGCTGTTGCCACAATTATAAATGCGCTGCTTGTGACTGGCTTTGTTTTCCATTGTCAGAAATAGCAGTAAAATTGAATGTTTAAGACTTCACTGAGATTTCTTCTTTCTCGCTTTTGATTAGTTAAAAATGACCTGGACGTGTTTTTGACCGGTTTTGTGACATTCACACCCACACAGGCATTACTGTAAGAGAACGACAGGACACATTATCAACCACAGAGTGGCATCTGTTGTCTGCAAAGCAAAGTACAAACTAGCTAACATCAGAAAACAACAGGACACCTCACTCAAAATGATCCTGTTTCCTGTTAGATTTCAAAAAACATGCAACTAAGACAAAACGACCATTTCACCTGATCCTGTACTGAGGTACGGTACTGTAGCATCATCATTTTGAAAGAGGACCAATGCCAAGTTTGAAATGGCTATAGCTCTATAACAACATTTCTACAATACTAAGAAAAGCATGCATTTATTTTTTTTAAAAATCGTCAAAACCTCTAACATTCTCGCCAGTTTCTAACTGCAGTTTCTATACAAAATGAATTCTCTCCCAGGCTTCTTGGCTTTTAGTTCAGATCAAGCTAAAGAACGATGTCATCTGTGATCACAGCAGGTAATTGAGTTGTCAAGTTCTAATGTAATTATGATATTCCTCCTGATGGAGGTGACCTAAAAATAACTCAAAACAATTGAATTGACTCGACTAAAATCTAGCGTAGGTTGACCTCTCCACCTCCTCGCATGGAGTCTAGCCATGACTCCAACATGACTCCCAATTCATTCATCTGAAATCTGTGGATTTTTTCCAGCCGCCTCCACTTGAGGAGCAGAGAGGCACTGCATTTAGAAAACGTGATAAAAATAATCCAGCACCGTTGACAGAAATGCATATTTGATGCAGAAACCCAACTTCCCCGTCACGCCTCAGCGATTCCTCAAGACCGTGAATCAAAAACAAGCCGCGCAGATGATCCGAATCACAAATCCTGGCTGTGGTCGATGTCCATCAGCGGACTTCATCAAACCCATTACCGCTTGATTTGCTATCAGGCAGCATGGTTCATGTTTCTCTGTGGTGCTGCCAGGAGCCGGGCCACTTTTCCTCAGATCCAGCAGCTCTCTGCTTCGGCAGACAGTGTCGGACAGCCTGGCTCCTGGCAGAGCAGCCCATGGCCAAATGAATAATACATTTCCTTCTAGAAAACCAGTCTCAACTACAATTTACTACAGTTTAGATGCGTCATCTGCATTCAAAACCTACCCAAAGCTCTTTCTAGACTTCCAAAAGTTTTTTTTTTTAACTTTCTTTATACTTAGTAAAAGTATTTAGCTGCATTTAGTAAAAACAGTTGTTAAATATATTATTGCATTTTTAAAAATATTTTCTATTTGAATGCATTTTAAAATTAGTGCTGTCAAACGATTCATATATATATATATGTGGACTGTATATTTATTATATATACATTTATATTGTTATAGTATATAAATATATTTTGCATATTAACAAAACATATATATATATATATATATATATATATATATATATATATATATATATATATATGAACTTTTTTAATATACACAGTACACACGTATATTATGTAAGCAATAACTTTTATTTTAGATGCAATTAATCAGAATTAATCATTTAAAATGGAATTTATTCATGTCAACATTTTTTTAAATGCTTGATAAAAATAAGAAAAAAGTATTTTTCTTATTTTTATCAATGTTTTTTAAAGGAAACTGTAATCCTCTACAATTCATAAAAATTGTATGACAGGTTTTTAAAAAAGAAAAAATTACTATAAACTTACTATAAAACTACTGCTAATACAAAAAAAAATGTTTTATCATTTTATTCAGCCAGAATGCAAAAAATTCAAAAGTGACAGTGAAATATTTATAATGAATCCAGTTCAGTAAACATTATATTCATCAAAAAAAATTCCACAATAAAATATCCAGCATCAAAAACTTTTTCAGCATTGATTATAATAAGTACCATTATTAATAATTGAGTACCTATAATAATTGAGCAGCAAAACAGCATATTGGAATGATTTTTGATGGATCGCGGGACACAGACTGGAGTAACGATGCTAAAAATTCATTTTCCATTACAAGAATAAATTCCATTTTAAAATATATTCAAATATAACACAGTTGTTTGAGATTACAATAACATTTTACAATATTACTATATGCTGTGATCAACCAAATGCACCATAAGAGACATTTTAAATTTAACCTATCATTCTAAACTTTTGGCCACCATTGTATGTCTAAGTTTTTTTTCTACAATCTGCTCGCCTAGATCTTGGAGGACGTCCATCTCCTGCTCCGTCAGTGCCAAAGCGGTGGGCTAGAGTCAGTAGAGCTGACCTGTTTTAACCTGGCTGCCAAAATTTGTAGAAATGCTGGGATGGCGTTCATCTCCGATTAAGAGCTTATAGTGTTCCTGCTGAGAGCAATGACGGGACAGCGGTGAGGGCAAAGAGCTGACATTTGAAATGAGCTAATGAAATGCCCATAAAATCTCAAGGGGAGTGTGTCTTTTACAGCACAAGTGCCCTTAAATGCTTTAAGCGAGTGTTTGCGTGCCTTGGGGTTGTGTGTATCTGCATGTCTCGAGGGGTGAGCTGGCTGCTTGTCACACATCAAAACAGGCGAGCTGCATATAGAGGCGGCGTGCTCCTGAACAAAACATGATCTGTATGGACAAGCAAGGATGCGAGCAGTCTTTATTTCCAACCCCTAGTCTGTCAGCGAATCACAGTCGCTTGATAACCTTCATCAGGCAGAGGAGACAAAAAAACTATAAGTGCGCTGTGGTAAAGACTTGCAAACAAATGGAGTTATTTTATACTATACAAGTACGGCAGGGCATGACATCATGTATGGCTCACCCCGTGGCTTTTTTTATCTCACGAAAGAGAAGGTGGGTATTGTTTCAAGGTCACCCAGAATTGTGGGATGGGCTCAGAAATGTGGTCACCCAGACTCTCTGTATGTCTCCATAAGTCTGCAAATGGGTCATTCCACTGGAGAAAAAAATCTCAAGAATACATGGGTTTTAATAGAATATATAGAGTTTTTCTTGCCACAACCACAAATAAATATTTATTTTAATTTATTTATTTAATTAGATCATTTTTATGTATTATATAAATAAATATATATTTAAAAAAATTATAATTATATATATATATATATATATATATATATATATATATATATATATATTCCTACGTTTGAACATATGCAAATAATTTTAATATGTTTAAATTGAATTAAAAAAATTGCTTCAATTAGTAATTTTTAAATCTTGCATGCATTTACTTTGTACTATTATTTTTATATTTATATCTATTATTTTATTTAATTGTTTATAAAAGAAGAAAGGGCTCAGTGGAATGACCCGGCTGACATTCATCGATTTCTCAAATAATCAATCAAAATCAAGAGTCACCGATGGGCTCGTTAGGATCGTTTGACCCTCGGTTGGTCTGGCGCTGGACTATGCCTAAGCTGTTTTGCTGGTCTGTAAACTGGTTTGAAAGGGGTTTGTTGCCCTTCTCGCGCTGCGGACCGGAGCTTAAACGCACAACATACAAACATAATAGCGTTTCTCAGTGAACTCACCCGTGCGTATTTTGAGGAGTACGGGTCCTCAAAGAGCGCCCACGTTTTCTTCTGCCATCTGCTCCAGCGTCCGGACCTGTTATCGGGCGAGTCGCCTTGCGCCAGTCTCCGGGTCATCTCAACACCCTCGTCCCCCTCAGCCGCCTCAGCGACCGCCTCGGGCTCGGGGTCTTCATGCCCGAGATCCAGAGCACCCCCGGCGAAGCTGTCCAAAGCCTCCTCCGCCTCTCGGTGCTGCCGGTAGGTCATCCAGCAACACGGTTCCACGTCCGTCTCGTCGATCCCCCAAAACGCCAGCTCCTCCTCGTACAAAGGTCCGCACACGTCCGCCGGGCAATGCAGCTTGCCCGTGCGGTAATAGTTAAGTATGTGGGCGAAAACCCCGGGGTGACGGTCGAAGAAAAACTCCCCGATGTTCGCATCGTAATCGAAGTTATTAGGCGCGTCGGGCTCCGCCAGCCAAGAGAGTCGCGTGCCGGGCAGGGTGCGCAGGGTGCTGCGGTAGGTCTGGTGCTTGATTCCTCCGACGTTGATCACGATGCGATCCTTGTCGTCCCCTTGGCCCATCGCGTACCTCTCTAGTCATATCTCCAACCCGTGGACCGTCATCGTGCCGCTGGGACCCATGTTCGGAAAATTCAAACGTGTTTACGACCGTGCCAGGTGAGCTTCAAAGTGTCCACGCCAACAATAGAAATCCAAAATCGTTGAATGACTTCCGAGATGCGAACGCGTTCTCCCTCCAAAACCCCTATATCCCGACCCCCAGGCTCGGGTTTGAGGGCGTCAGGAAGGTTTTTTATGGTGTCATTGGGAGCGAGGTGGTGCTGAACGGACAGCGCCAGTCATCCGTCGAGCCTTCATAACTCCAGCGCGCCTATTGTGTTCTCCTGGAAGAAAAAGAAAAACCCCCAGCTACGCGTCCGTTGTGTTTGAGAACGGCAGCGGATCTTGCCTTCGGCTATTCTAGTGGCCTTTAAAAAGGTATGCACAATCGATGGTGCTTTGAATAGACTGAAGTCCCATTGAAGCGGATTGCTTGTGATGACGGTCTGAAGAAACGGGCGTCGCAGCAACAAGGGAGGGTCTTTCATTCACAGGAGCAGAGCTCGGTCTAAAATGTGTTTCCACGCGCGCAAAAACGCAACACGTTCTCCACGCACTGCGCGGAAAGCCGCTTTAAAGTGCATCCTTAGAATGAACTGCAGTCTATTGTGTTGCTAGCGCTTAACGTGCTGGATACATCACTATGCAATGCATTCTTTGCCCTTCAAATAACGAACGTCTTATATTAAACAACTAATCAAGCCACTGTAATTTACAAGTTAACCTAGTTACCCTAGTTAATTAAATAAATGATGCAAATCGCCTAATAGGTTGTATGTTTCCTAATGCACTTAAAATGTGTGATTTGTGTGGAACGGTTACTGTTAAAAATTCATTATTATTTGAAACAAATATATCCATAGATTGCAATGGTCACTTTTCAATATACAGGAATAGTTTTAGGAGAGAGGAGATCTACCACTTAATTTAAAAATTAAAAAGCTAACTGAGACAATTATACAATAATGCAATTTTAACCCCGCGACTTTGAGTTTAGAATTGCTATAAACAACTCTGGAGAAAAAGTCAACACGCAATTTGAGAAAAAAAGGTCAAATAGTTGCACAATTTTGACTTTTTAATGCCGTTTTGAGTTTATTTCTCAGAACTTTCACTTTCTTGCAATTCTGAGAAAAAAAGAATTATGAGATTGTAAAAATCTGAATTGGGAGATAGCAACAGTGCAAAAAAAAAAAAAAAAAAAAAAAAAAAAAAAAAATATATATATATATATATATATATATATATATATATATATATATATATATATATATATATATATATATATATATATATATATATATATATATATATATGAACTGTGAAATATTAACACACTTATGAGAAAAAAGTCAGAAATAAGAAGCTTATATCCAACACAGAATAAAAAAAATAAAAATGAAACTGCAAAAATGTTTTTTATATATATTTTTCTCTCAATTAGCTAATGTCTAATAGATTTTCTGTTGCAGAAATAAGCTTCCATAAATCATATGGGATACAAAAAATAGAAAAAATACTAGTCACCTTCTAGTAGTTAAAAAGGTGTAGCTGCAGGTGGTTAGTTTTAAGGAATAAGACAGCTCGTCATGCACGCTGTCCTATTTGTGTGAGCAGCAGGTAACCTTGTGTTTATGCCGGAGCTCAGCTTGTGAACCGCTCCGGGTCCATTTTAAAAGGACAATGTGGCGATGAGGAGGAGGTGCGCGACTAAAATCAGAGCACATTTGCCTGGGAGGTGTGTTTGACCGCGTACGCATGGAGGCTGGAAGAGGGAGGAGGTGATTTGTTGCAATTTGGGGACATTTGTGAGCTGCCTCCCAACTGCAGACCTGTAAGAAGGAAAAAATACAAGCATATGAAATATCAGA
Organism: Puntigrus tetrazona; assembly: GCF_018831695.1. Lineage (NCBI taxonomy): Eukaryota > Metazoa > Chordata > Actinopteri > Cypriniformes > Cyprinidae > Puntigrus > Puntigrus tetrazona. The sequence goes on along the minus strand of NC_056723.1, from coordinate 4,503,172 downwards.
GAAGTCATGCAATCTCACTGTGCCTTATGGGTAACTCAGCATCCATAAATTAATGAGAAAAGATTTTATTTTTCATTAGAGAAGATTTAAGCTGTCGGGAGGGACCAGATACGCCAGCCCATTGCAATCGTAGAAATTTCATTAAAATAGATTTTAGATTTTGATACAGATCTAAACTGAGTAATATAATTGTCTTAGGTTTAGATATAACGGAAATTATTTACCTTTTTTTCTGTATGCAAGGCCATTTCTGAGCAGTGAGACGCTGCAATACTTCTGTCTACCTATAGGTGGAAGCAAAGTGTTTATAATATCATTAAAACACCAAACATAGTGTTGTTTTGTTCTAAATAAATACATAGATACATATAAATAAACAAAAACAATCGAACTTTTATTTATTAATTATCATGGCCCAGTTTTACTTTCCATAGAAGACTATACCTGTTTATAAATAAATAAGGTGTACACTGTAAAAAAAAAAAAAAAAATCCGTAACTACTTCCGTTTTCAGTTGAAGGATTTTTCCGTATTTTAGTTCACAGGTGCTTTTCGGTTATATTTAATGACGCATTGCATTGTGGGTGAGAAGCAAACGCCATTAATAAACAGATTACTTCATTCAGTTTCCGGAGAAGGATCAGTTTAACGCCTCTGAGGTAAAATTAAAGTTTAGGATTTAGTGTTTGTTCTTACAATCTTTAGTAATGCCAATATTGTATTAAGGTGCTATATCTTATTAGTTTGTTTAGGCCCGTTGAGTTTAATTTAACGTTACTGTTTTGCATGTCCTCACACGACACGATGATTTGATTCCAATTTGGATGTAATTGCGGAGATAATGTGAATATATGTGACTGTGTCCTTTTACTTTAATGTTTTATTAGACTAATATATTGAAACTTGTGGCGCGAGTCGCGTGCGGGAGAAGCAGACGCCATCGACACGCTTGATTACTTCACCCGGAGAAGGATAACGCAGGTAAAATATTTAAGTTTTGCATTTAGTTTTTGTTCTTTTCCTTATTTTAGGCAGCATAACCCGTTTTAATAACGAGGTTATTGTATTTAAGGTGCTAGTTATACGTTTGTTAGACCCGTTAACCGTTTTGCTTGTCCACACACAGTGATTTGATTCGGACTTTTTGTGGAGATTATATGAATGTGCCCTTACATTTTAGTGTTTTATTAGTCTAATTTATGTCTGTTGGTAACGTTATTTTATTTTATTTTTTAGTTAAGAGACTTGCGTTTTACGTCTTACATATTGCCTGTTTTTGCTCTATTTCGGCAACAAAAATCATTATAAACCCAGCCATAGTACTGTTTTGCGTCCTGAATGAATCAACCGTTAAATGATTCGGTTCATTAGCTTTGATTCACTATTAACAGTGACTTGCTGCCACCTGCTGGTGGATTAATTTCACATTTAGCGCAACTTTTAAATAATTTCAAATGTCAGCATCCGACGTTTTGTTTAATATCAAAACATGTATGCGTTGTAAAATTAGGCCTTTTGTAAAGTTAAATAAATATGCAGATTTTAGCATGTAAAAGCTTTGAAAATATTGCTTCAGAATAAATTTACACCAAGAATCTAAGTGAAGCTATGCTAATTCTTAACCTTGTCTGCGTGTTACTCTTTCAGTGTCATTTCTTTACTTGCAAAGTTAAGCTAGTATTCATTTCTTTCAGAATTTTCCTGGGAGTAAATCCTGGTCAAAGGCTGAACGGAACAAAACATCAAAATCCTTAAAGACTGCCGAAATTCCTTTTGAAAATCCATGGAAGGTATAGGCTTTTTTTTTTTTTTTTTTTTTTTTTTTTCCCAAAAATGAGCTTGAACTGGATTGCTTCTCTTAAATGCAAAGCAACAATTGTTAAAAGTAACACTTCCTGCACATTTATTTTTTTTCTTTTTTTGACTTGCGGAGCTCAACTTTGACAGTGCAGCACTAATATTGTACACACAAATGCGGTTTAAAAACAAACAAAAAAACCTTTAGCGTTTTCTGCACATTGTTCAATAAAATACAAGCACCAAGCCTTGAATGCTAGTATGTCTGTAGGTATGTTTATTCAGCTGCAGCCCTGTTTTTATTCCTGCTTTTTTTTTTTTTTTTTTTTTTTTATGGCGCTCAGTGTTTTGACAGTGCATCACTGTTGTACACAATGCTGTTTAAAACAAAACATTGTTTTAATGTTGCTTGTGTGCATGCATAGTCGGTGTTCTAAATTTTTGCAGTTACATATGAAAATAAAAGCACACTGTTGAATACATTCACTAGTAAATAGTTTGTGTACATGTTTTACTGGACTACAGTTACTATAAAATTAGCTGTCTTAGCATAACTAGTTATAAAATTGATGGGTAAAGAAAAGGTTCCAGGGTTAAAATATTTAATGCCACAGAATACTACGCTAAGGTTTCAAAAATTGCTGTATAGCCCTAAATAGTAGGTAAAGTTACCACAGAATAACCTGGTAATTCTGACATAAGTTGCTTTTGTGTAGATTTAAGAGTAAAAAAGGAATAAGATACCTTACCATGTAACCTTAAAATTCACCTTTTTTGTGGAGGATGAAAGTGATTTTTAAAAAAATGTATTCACTCATATCAGATGTTGTACAGATGTCACGCTGTGGTTTGAGAAGGAGCGCTGTATGAGAATATAAATAATTGCAAGCAGGCAGAACAAAGCCACATACTAATGACCAAACTGGACTTGAAGCAAATGACTAAAGACAGCTGAATACAACACAATTAAAATTAAGGCACACAGAACCACATAGAAAAAAAAAACCACGTGATAGCATGGCGGAGCTGGGGGACTGATGGGTCACTGCGGAGAGGGAGCGGGGAGCCGAGGTGGAGTGCAGGACTCGCAGGTTCAAGGCGATGGTGACTGGCAGACCCGTGGCGAGCACCCGGAGATGAGCGCAGGGGCTGCTGGGAAACTTTGAAAGCGGCTGGACAGGGTGGGCAGACTGCATGTGAGCACTTGGGGCAGGGACTCTGGGCGGATGGACGGGGTTAAGGTCAGTTTCTAGCGCTTCCTGTACATCCAGCAGCCCCAGACATAATCAGCTCATCCTCAACCACGGTGCAGTGGGTGGAGCTCCTGGGTTGCAGCGGACTCCGATCCCTGGTCAGCGGTGGGCTGGGCTCTGGATCTGGAGAGCACCCGCTGGACGCAAGCGGCGACGCTCTCTCGAGGGCCGTCCCCGGGCAGCTTCGCTCGTGTGGAGGGGTTGAGTCCGCGGTAGTGGATCGAGCACAGGAAGCTGTCCGGGGAGCTCGAGTCGTTCGTGAGGGCGATGAACTCCTCCGTGTGGCCCTCAAGAGAGTGATCCTCCTGCTCCGGGAAATTGGAATCGTTCCACACGGAATACATTAGGGCAAAATTAAAAAACAAAGGGGAAAACACGCCGCTATTAACTTCTTTTTTTTTCTGTCACATTGTGGTTCAAGAGAAGGAGCGCTAGATGAGAATATAAGTCTTTTAATCTTCTACACACAAAATAAACTATAGTTACAGACAGAGGAAAACCACATAATAACAACTACAAACTGGACTGGAAACAAACTGGACTTAAATACAAAGTAAATGACTACATTAACAAGACACAGCTGAACACAATAATACAATTAACTGAAATTAGGGCACACCGAATCACATGGGACATGAAAACAAAACAAAAGAGTCCAAAGACGTGACAGCTGAAAAGACAGTGAGTGAGTGGCCTATTTTATGAGGATATTGAAAAGTGGGCATCTGTAGTTTTCTAAAAGTAACAGCACCTGCAGTCTGCTGACCTTGGGATGAATGTTGGTAGGAAATGGAAACTCTAAACCTGAAAATTAAAACAATTATTTGGAATAAAAAAATTAAATTAAAAAAATAAATTCTAAGATGTTTCCGCTATTTTACTTCAAGTTCTGGTAGGCCTATAAATTTCATAATACACAGTTTCGCAATACACTCATGACATACACAAATCTGCAGCTGTCCTTAAGTCAATACCACCAATAAACAACCTGGCTTTGTCTTACTATAAGCGTCCTCAACTTCTTAGAAACACCTCTCAGTTCACAGAAATATTTCACTGAAAGTTTTATTCTAAATAGGCATAAACCAGTTGACCTATCCAAGCCTTCTTACAAACCAAAGCCTCAATTTCAACCAATAGGCGATGAGCAAACCATCACCTCCCACCTGCCACTGTGCATTAGTGATGCTTAGTGCGACTCGTTGTCTCGAATCGGTTCTTTTGAACAGCTCATTTCAAACAACCGTTTCAAAAGAATAATTCGTCTATTCGTCGCATGGTTCCTAACAAGACGACACAGCTTGTGCATGCTCTAAATGCGCCTATATCGCAGTTTATTGTGCTTTTAAATATATATTTTATCATGAGGGTGTTTACTGTGTTTTAAAGTGTCCATTATTTACATCCTATGTTATTAAATATTATGCGCTACATTTACAGCTACACGGTTTTCCGTTTGAAAAGTTGGTTCATTTCGTTTATTGAGTTTGTTTACATGGACAGATACAAATGCTGTGAAGTCACTTGCATGAAAACATTCGGTGCAGGCCTAACGCAAAAATATATCCGCTGATTAATTGCAGTTTTAACCGATAAAATTTCAGACTTTTCGTAAAGTGCCAGTGTAAACGCTCTTAGTTTGTTGTTGACTCGGATTCTAGTGAGCGACTCGTTCGGACTGAACTGATTCCCTGAGAAGATTCGAAGCACATTGATTCGTTTAGGCATAGGACACCGCTGGTTTATTATGGCTGCACGCTAGAATGCGTGGCGCATAGAGGAACTTTCTAGCGTCTTTTATCGGAGTATATTTTATTTATTTACGCCATGTCAGGTGGCATTATGCTCATTAAACTACGTCGAATTTTGCACCGGTCTTTCGGTGCCAGACGGCCGTTTTTAGCGAGTTTATACCACACTCAGCGAGGAGTCTATGGTTTCAGACCGAGAGAGATTCCGGAGAAAGACGTTGGACTTCCGCTGATCTCCGCGCTTAACCAAGGTTGATAACACTAACCTGCCTCTAATGTTGTCTGTATTATTCTATTGTTCATGCTTTAGAGACCCATAACGTACGCCTCGGTAGCGTCGTACTTCTTAAAGATGCATTCTTAAACCTGCCAAAACATTAGAGATGCAGAGCTAAACCTGCAATGCTATAATGTGAGGAGTGAGGTGATGTATTACAAGCCGCGTTCGCTGGCTGTCTGATGTAAACAGATCACGGGCTGGCGAGACTGGTGGAGGCCTATCGAGCACATGGACACAAAGTAGCTAAAATTAACCCCTTACTCCCCCAAACCCCTGTGCTGGACAGCGTTCCGGAGATCGGCCTGTTGAACGGAGCCGTTCGTGGGGTCCTCAACACCACCGGTGAGCTTCCGCTTGTTTCCTCTGTTAAGACGATGTTGACTTGCACAATAAAAAAATAATTAAATACAAATACGTGTCTTAAAAAAATTGTATTTTGGTAACTTACATAATTTCGAAGCTGGTCATAAACGCGTGTTCCGGGTTCAAAGGCTGTTAAAGTATGTATATGGGACGGTAAATGGCAATATGTAGAAAATGTTTTGTGCAGAAATGGGTTTACAGTAATTGCATTCACTTGTATGTCTGTATGGGGAAAGGAAATAGAATATAAATGCATAAATGTGCACTCTTGTATTTATTAATCCACTTATTGTTTTACAATAATATATTTTAAATACAATGTTTTGAGAGGGTAGGACAATTTGGCCTAGTTATTATATATTAATATATTTTATCTTATTATATATTATAAGATAAAGAACTTGTTATTATTACTATTATTATTATCATCATCATTATTATCATTATTATTATTATTATTATTATTATTATTGATAGTTTGTAATGTAAAAGGCTGTAATGCCATTTAATACTATATTTTGCAGAGATTATAATATTTTTATCCCTGCAATATCTTGCACCCATACACTCTATTATTCTATAATCGGTTTATTAATCGCTTTTCTTCTAAACTAAAAGATTAGTTAAAATGATAAATTATTGTTGCATATTCAAATAGTTTATTTTATTTTAAGTGGTGTTTGTAAAAATATTAGTATGATGTCTTCGTTGCAGGATTGCAGCATTTCGGAAAAGCTGAGGCGACTTCTGAAGAAGTGGTGGCTTATCTGGAGAGGACATACTGTGGGAGAATCTCAGTGGAAACCACTCAGCTCCAGAGCTTGCAGGAAAGAGAGTGGTTTGCAAACCGGTTTGAGGAACTCAAGAAAGAGGCGTTTTCGCCAGAGGAGAGGAGACAGCTTTCTAAGCTCATGCTTGAATCGCAGGTAGCGCAACCCTTTTAATCCACTCGCTTTTTATGTGAATGTCCTCGGGTGCCCGTTACGCTTTGAATAGCGTGTGAATCATTACACACTGGCGTCAGCAAAAGTATGTATCCTGTGTTATCTTTTTAAAGGAATTTGACCACTTTTTAGCTACCAAGTTTGCCACCGTCAAACGATATGGGGGCGAGGGAGCGGAGAGCATGATGGGATTTTTCTACGAGCTGTTCCGCTCTTCGGCGTACAGTGGAGTGACAGATGTGGTCATGGGAATGCCTCACCGCGGACGTCTCAACCTGCTCACCGGGCTACTGCAGTTCCCACCAGAGGTTGGTATTTATTTCTTCTGGCTTTATAGATTTCTGACACCGCATAGACCACGTGACATCAGTGGCTCATCAGCTGCAATCATACTTTTATTGTAGCTTACTTTATTCATCAGTTTCTTCTCTTGTGCATCAGCATAGAGTAGTTCATAAAAAAAAAAAAAAAGTCTGAACCACTGATGTCACATGGACTATTTTAATGAGGTTCTTACTAGCTTTCTAGACCTCGAATGTGTCTGTTGCACTGCTGTCTATGCAGGGTCACAAAGCTTTTGGATTTTATTCGAAAAATATCTTGATGAATGAAGGTCTTATGGGTTTGGAACAACATCAGGGTGATGATTTTATGATTAGACGCTGACAGTCCAGTAATTAGCACGATGCCATATGATGTAAGTGCATCTCTTGAGTTCAAGTCCTGACTTGCGATCTTTTGTGGATCCTGTTGCTAACTCTCCACCCACACCTTCCTGTCATTTTTCTATGGTACTGTCAGCTTTAATGCCATAAAAAAGGCCCAAAAATTCTTGGGTGAAGTGTCACTTTAAAAACAATACATAAAAAAAAGGAAGCATTACTAATACAAAACTAAAGGAAAAACTTTCTGAAATAATATGTGCAAAAATGATAATGTAATGATTCTTGTAATATTTTCTCTACTGATCTTATTTTGTTCATTTGTTGTATAGGTCTCACAAAAATGTAAATCTCATTATTTACTCACCGTCACGTTTGTTCCAAACCTGTATGAATTGTGAAACATAAAATAAGATATTTTGAAGTATGTTGGTAGCCAAGCATTTTTGCTAAAAACTCTGCTAAAAAAAGGGCTCCGTTAAAGCAAAAAACTCTGTGACATTTCTCCAAATATCTACTTTTATGTTCGAAAGAAGTCCTAGATGTTTGGAACGATGTGTGGGGGAGTAAATGATAACTTAATTAACATTTGTTGTGTGATTTCTTAAATTTACGTTTACGTGCACGCGTTCGGTTCAGAATCGATTCATTGTTTTTCTTCCTTGTCAGTCATGTTTATGCCACCTTTAATTCCTCCCCGATTGTTTCTTCATTGCATCCAGTCCTACGAGTCACAATCTACCTCCTCGTCCTACACGAATAGACTCATTCTCCAAGAAATCACAGCTTATTTAGGGAGAACAATATAATTGGCTTGTTGCTTGCGTTTGACAAATCTTCGTTTCTCGCTCTCAGCTCATGTTCCGTAAGATGAGGGGTCTCAGCGAGTTTCCGGAGAACTCTCCCTCTATTGGAGACGTGCTGTCTCATTTAACCTCCACAGTGGAGCTGGACTTTGGGGCGGGACACCCTCTCCATGTCACCATGCTGCCTAACCCCTCCCACCTGGAGGCCATCAACCCCGTGACACAAGGAAAGACTCGTGGCCGTCAGCAAGTCAAACAGGACGGAGATTACTCCACTGACCCTCACGCACGACCAGGAGACAAAGTCATCTGCCTGCAGGTTCTGGGCTATAAATATGAAAAATACACTATATGCTGATACATAGTAGTTGTGATAATGTTATAACATAACAGTTGTCAGTGTTGGGAAGGTTACTTTGGAAATGTAATCGGTTACAGATATAGAAGTAGTGTAACTTTTCAATTACTTTCAAGTAATTTAACTTATTACATTTGATTACTAAATGTTTTAAGTTTTAAATCAGGCTGAGTTAACATTACACTAGCACTTAATTGATAAAATAATAAGTTAAGTGATAATGCACATCTTTATTTTGCAATAAGAACTGGCTGAATGTTTATTATTCCGCTTATTGCATGGCTGCTTGCCACAAAAGTAAATGAATAGACATGAAATACTGATCTGAATTTAAATATTTGAACACAAAGCTACTAAGAAGGAAGCCGTTTCTAGCAAGCGGGCGACTAGATGGACGTTTAAGGGATTTTATAACACAGCTTTTCACCACATAAATAATGAATTGCGAGTACTTCCTTTGCTAGTTTGTTAGTTATCTTGTAATGCATTGCATTGTGCAAAACAAAATGGCAGCGGCTGTGTTTGTACGACTCGAGAGAGCAAGTTGAGAATTAAAAAATTGTGCACATAATTGAAATGAGATTTATTTTTTTTTTTTTTTAAATGCAAAGCTTCCACCAAAAAAAAAACATTTCCTAGCAAGCATATAGCACTGAGTATAGTTACCAGGATGAATCTGTTATTAGGTTTTATGAGACGCTATCGAGGAATAACATTTGTACCTTGCAATGTCTCGACTGACCAATCAGAATCAGGCATTTCACAGAGCCATGACATTATTGGACCACCACAAAATCAGGCTTAACACCATCCTGAGGTTAAATACAGATTTTAAAAAAATGTTTTTATCTAGTTTTGACAAGAAACACTGACATCAAACACCATGGAAAAAAAACTATTAATCTATTAAGCATTTGCCATAAACCCAAATAGGAAATAAAACAGCTATCGAATAATCACGTGTCCTAAACTCCAGAAACATTGGTGTCTCATTTTGTGTGTTTGAGAAAACTCACATATAACCCCCTCTCTAATCATTAACATTTTCAAAAGTAACTCATTTAATAGCACAATGTTTCTCAGTAACTAATTAATTACAGTTAGATTTATTTTGTAATTAAATGATGTTACATTTAACTAGTTACTCCCCATGACGGTTCTTTATCTGCTGTGTACAGGTTCATGGCGATGCTTCGTTTTCAGGCCAAGGCATAGTACCGGAGACCTTCACCCTGTCAAATCTCCCCCATTTTAGAGTAGGTGGAAGCATCCACCTTATCGTGAACAATCAAGTGGGCTACACCACTCCCTCAGAGAGGGGCCGATCATCTCTTTACTGTAGTGATGTTGGTATGTATTTGTGACTAACCTGAATAAGAAAAAGTGAAAGACAGATAACATTAGACAAATAAGACTTAAAGTTGTATTGTTCATCAAAATAAAAATATTATGATTATTATTTATGACTGTACAGTACAGTATTTCTGTATATTTCTTTATTTTGTTATTATTTATACATTATATATTTTATTGTTGTTGCTGTTATTGTTATTATTTTATACATGGTTATATTACGTGTTTACAACAATAAAAATTTCTGTTCCGTTTTTTTTAGTATCACTGAGATACAATAATAGTTGTATATTATTAGTATTATTAAGAAAGTAAAATAAGAACAACATTTTTGCAATTGTGTTTGATGCTGTTCAGGTAAAATGGTGGGATGTGCAATAATCCATGTGAATGGCGATGATGCCGAGGAGGTCCTCAGGGCGACCCGGCTGGCCGTGGAATACCAGCGACGTTTCAGAAAAGACGTTATCGTAGACCTGCTTTGTTACCGCCAGTGGGGCCACAATGAGCTGGACGAGCCCTTTTTCACAAACCCCGCCATGTATAAAATTATCCGGTGGGTACCTCTACCGGTCACCTTTTTAGAAATACACTTTTTAAATGTAATTAACTTCCCTCTTTTCATTGCCGTTCCAGCTCGAGAAAAAGCATCCCTGATTCGTATGCCGACCAGCTCATCGCTGAGGGTCTGATGACAGAGGAAGAGCGTGGTCAGATCAAGACCGCCTACTACGCTACGCTCAACGACCGGCTGAGCAACATGACCCTCTACAGCCCTCCACCCACCAACCTCCAGGGCCGCTGGGGAGACCTGGTGGAGCCCCAGAACAGAGTCTCGCTCTGGGACACAGGCGTAGCGCTGCCCCTGCTGCAGTTCGTCGGAGCTAAATCGGTAGACATACCTGAAGAGATTCAGTTGCACAGTCACCTGAGGAAGACGCACGTTCAGGTACCGAAAGAACATCTCGCTTGATCCATAGTTCATCCAATTCCACAGTTTTATGGAATTAAAAAAAAAGAAACAGAACAGTTGGGAGTTTAACTTTTCGTGTGTTATGTAGCTGTAGGAACATCGATAATGTCTGTGAATGGCTCTTCAGAAATACGTTTCTGTGTGAAAAATTGACGCAGTCCAGTTGATTTGAACAAACACGAACAAATGTCTTGATTTGTCTCAGGCGCGTTTGCAGAAACTGGAAGAGGGTACAAAATTGGATTGGTCCACAGCAGAAGCCCTGGCGTTTGGCTCAATGTTGTGCCAGGGTAAAGTGTTCAGCTCTCCCTCCTTGCACTGTTAAAATGAATATTACAAGAATGCTTTCAGTCTTTATCTGTATGCAGATTTTCCCCTTATCATTGTTACTTTTTTTGCTGGCTATTTCAGGATTTTGGCCACGTAATTGAGATATATATATATATATAATCTGAAAGCTGAATAAATATTTGGCCGAAATACAGTTATTTAAATAAATATATAATTTGTGATTTGTGGCATATGATTCATATAACATTTCAATAGTTTTTATCCAGACAATGTATTTTTGACTGGTTTTGTGGTCCTGTGTCGCATATTCTTAAGAAACATTGAATAATAAATAAAATTAATGAATAAATCGTTTCAAAAGAACAGCTTTCATTTAGAATGGAACTCTTTTATAATAATGTAAAATTCACTTTTATCTATTTAATTCATCCTTGTGGAATAATATCTTTCATTAAAAAAAAAACCCATTGTACTGACCCTAAACATTTGATCATCAGTGTACAAGTAAATATGTTAACGACAGACAGTTTAAAAGACGCTGTTTTTATATGGATTCAATGCAGGCTTTAATATCCGTATCAGTGGTCAGGATGTTGGCCGGGGTACGTTCAGTCAGCGTCACGCTATGGTTGTGTGTCAGGAAACCAACGACATGTACATCCCCCTCAATCACATCAACTCTGAACAAAAAGGCCACTTGGAGGTGAGCCAAACCAGACACAGACACAACATGCACAGCGTACTGCAAACATGTTTTTTTTTTTTTTTTTTTAACATTACATTTTAGATTTTTGATAGCTTTGTACTGCAACTCAATACACCAGCTGCTCTTCATTCCTGAGCTGGGTGGTTTGCTGTTTTTATTCTTTCAGGAAGCACATTTAATTACTGCTTGCGTGCGTGTGTATGCATGTGTGTGTGTGTGTGCGTGTGTGTGTGTGTGTGTGTGTGTGTCCTCACAGGTGTGCAACAGTGCTCTTTCTGAGGAAGCTGTTCTGGGGTTTGAGTATGGAATGAGCATTGCTCAGCCTAGACTGCTGCCCATCTGGGAGGCTCAGTTTGGAGATTTCTTCAACGGTGCCCAGATAATATTCGACACTTTCCTCTCTGGAGGTAAGCAAAAAATGCAATCAAATGTCAAAGGAGCAGTTCTATCATCATTTACTCACCCTCAAGTAGTTCCAAACCTGTATGAATTTCTCTATTATCCCGAACACAAAGAAAGATATTTTAAAGAAAGTTTGTGACCAAGCCGTTTTGGGTCACCATTGACTTCCATAGTATTTTTTTTTCCTTACAATGGAAGTCAATGGTGACCCAAAACAGCCTGGTTCGATTTTCATTTTTCAGCTAACTTTTCCTTTAAGGATCACAGTATAATGTGCTCAAATGGATAAATGAGAGCCTAAATCCTGTTTTGTGTCAAATCTTCTTAAGGCGAGGCGAAATGGCTCCTGCAGAGTGGATTGGTCATCTTACTGCCGCACGGATACGACGGAGCCGGACCGGAGCATTCGTCTTGCCGAATCGAACGCTTCTTACAGGTGAGTTTATGCACGCTCTCTTACAAAAAAACGACACCTTCCAGCGCTACTGATAATCTTCCTCCCGCAGCTGTGTGACAGTAAAGAGGAAGGTGTGGACGGAGACACGGTGAACATGGGAGTGATCAATCCTACCCTCCCAGCTCAGTACTTCCACCTTTTACGGAGACAGATGATCAGAAACTTCAGGAAGCCGCTGATCGTGGCCTCTCCTAAGACCCTGCTGCGCTTTTCTGTGCGTATATAGATACACGAGTTGTATGTATTTTTGGTGAAAAACATTTTGTGTTGTTTTAATAAGGGATATTGACTTGTTTTTTGCACCAGGGGGCAGTGTCAAGCTTGGCTGATATGGGTCCAGGAACTTCCTTTAAGCCTGTCATCGGTGATACATCTGTAAACCCTGCAAGGTATTTCATTCATAGGTCTTTAATGGAAAGAGATACAATTCAAAACATCTGTTTATGACATTTCCAGCATACGTACCTGATTCAGGGGAAAAAACCTGCTCAAAAAAAGTTCTTCATAACAAAAACAGATTGATTTGCTTTTTTTTTGCATCTTCCTATTCAAAAAATATATACAAATGAAAAGGGATGTAGATACAATATCAATGCATGAACACAAAACATAGACTGTATACTTATGTGCTCAATCCATTAGAACCAAAACACATGTATTGACAAAACGCGTATCTTTTGCTCTTGTTTTGCAGTGTGCAGCGGGTTCTGTTTTGCTCTGGTAAACATTACTACGCCCTGCTGAAACACAGAGAGACGTTACCAGAGGCAGAAAAAAACACCGCTCTGATCAGGGTGGAGGAACTGTGTCCTTTCCCCACAGAAGCCTTACAACAGGAGCTAAATAAATACACAAACGCCAAAGGTGAGTTCCTCATATACACACCTTTTATTTACGAAACGGTCTAATCATAATTGGCATGTGTTTCTTTGGTTCTGTGGCAGCTTTCTGCAGAGGTGTTTAGAAAATTTTTATGAAAAAAAAAACAAAACAAAAAAAACATGCACTACAAAGCTCCATGGAAAAAATACATAGAAAATTACTCGTTTTTCATTATCAAATTAAAAATAGCATTGTGTTTTTTAAAATCACTTTTGATTAATTAAACTTATTGATTGATTAATTAGTGTAATCAAATTTTTTTTTATTAAATTAATTTTATTTGAGCTGTTTTGAACTTTATTTTTACCCAAACTTCAAAAGTTTAAAATATTTTCTATTACAGTCTTGTGTTGTTAGCAAACTCTCCAGGTTCTGTATATTATATTATATTATATTAGTCGCATCCAAAATAAATGTTTTTGTTTACATAATATATATTGGTGTATTGTGTATATTTGTTTAATTAAATTCACGCACATTCAGTATATATTTTTAAATATTTGCATGTATATACATTTCTATATTTCTATAAATAATATATTTAATATAATCAAAACATGCTTTTCTTAAATATATGCACGTCTTTGTATTTATATGTAGGCAATAAAAAAAACACCGTATTCACGTATCTATTATATAAACAAAAACGTTTACTTTGGATGGGATTAATCATTTGACGGCGCTAATTCTATTATATATTTTCCTCTCCTATAACAGAGTTCGTCTGGAGTCAAGAGGAGCCGCAGAACATGGGCTGCTGGTCATTTGTATCGCCGAGATTTGAAAGGCAGTTAGCCTGCAAGGTCAGGTTCACCACTTCGGCTAATAGAGGGCCTCTCAGCTAACGCCTCGATCGCTTAAATTCACGACAGTCGTCAAATTAGCACTGATTTATTGCAAAATGATTGATGTTGATCCGGTCGTTTGTTTCCTCAGCTGAGATTGGTCAGCAGACCAGCATTACCCGCTCCTGCCGTGGGCATCGGTACCCTCCACCACCAGCAGCACGAAGCCATCCTGACTGCGTCCTTCTGCTGAAACCACGCAAGAAAAAGACCGTCTCATTGTAGCAAACAAGCTACGACTGGTACACTGAGCTCTGTTTGTAGCCCGAGTGCTAAACGGAGGGAAAGTGCAGGTTTGACTGTTTATCGCGTCCCCTTATTTAGGTAAAAGGGAACATCTGTTGGCTGAAGATAACTTACTGACATTTTGATCAGTTTATCAGTACACCTATCGAAAGTAATTGATATTTCATTGCAAAATAAAGATTTTATTGTATAGAAGAAATGTAGAAAATGTTTTCATAGCACTTTTTAGTGGTCGGCGCGTTAAAAGCGTGCATGTGAATTAAGGGCTGCTCGGAATCAACTCTTTTCAAATGAATGTGGAATTGTTAGGAAATAACAAAAAAAATTCGATTTTTACGTGCTCACGAAGTGAAAGTATTCATTGAAAATAATAGGCCTACCTCTCAAAAACTTCACAGAAATGAGAACAATGAAATTGAGCTTCGTACGCAATGTTGCCGTTTGGTGTAGTTTACGCTGCTGTGAATGTTTCCCTATGATAAACCCAATCCAGTTTATGACGTTGAGTTATATTAATTTCTCAGTAGTCGCAGTGCTGTGTGGATGCAACTGAATTTGTATTTGAATACTTATTCTGGACATAAAAAATAAAAAAAATAAAAACTTTAAATCTCTCTTCTTTTTTTTTTTTTTTTTTTTTTTACCATTTAACATATGCATCGTGCAGCGCAAAGATATTAATATTAACCTGTTTGTCGCTTGGTATATTCACTCTCAATCAATCAATTTTAAAGAATTACATTTCATGTTTCCTTTGGAAAAGGTCATTCATGAAATTAATCAGAAGTAGGTAATTAGGATTTTAAAGGAAACTACATTTCTGTCAGTAATTATTAACCCTAACTAAATCTTTAACTGTGTTTCGGGTTTTGGAATATTAAGCTATATTAGAGAACACTACAGAAAAAAATATTGCTTTTGCGGTTAAACATTCCTCAACAGTCTTCTTTCTTAGGAAAAAAGAAAATACCCAAAATATAGGCCTTTAACTGTGGAATTTTTTGTTATTTGTTACAATTTTTCCATTTGCTGTGTTTTCAAAGACATTTAGTAGCATTTCATTCAGTTGATGTATATAACATTTTATTCCTAAAAAGATAGTGATGGGGGTGTTAACATTTTTTTTAATTCATTAATTTGTGTGTGCGTATGTATATTTATTATTATAGTTATTATTTGTGATTTAAAGCAAATATTTCAAATATTTAATACGTCAGCAAAATGAAACGACGATTTTAAACCTTACACGTTTATTCAATGTTCAGACATCTGTTCTGCAAATGTATGCAAATTAGTATATATTTCAATAGCTAATCCATCATTTGCATATTTAAGCATACCGTTACAGAACACTTGTAAAGCAAGCGTCTTAACGTACTGTGGTGAGTATTTTGATGCCTTTATTATTATTATTATTTATTTTATTTTTTTTAATAGCGTTATTCACCTGTAGTGTCTTGGAATGTTTATTATTCATAGCCGCATTAGTGTTTGTTTCTTTATTTAAACAGACCGTTTATTAGAGCGTCCTCCACACTTAGGGAGTTCGTGCGGCTGATGATGAACGCGTCGTTATTCTTGATGCGGCAGGTGTACCGTTCCTGACGCAGTCTTCAGCCGTCTGCTGTCACCCCCTCGCACGCGCTCCCCGGTTATTTACCGGGCAACAGTTGCATCATTTGTCAGCCGGTGCGGTACAACAGTCCTGCTTCGCGGCACCTCGAGAACGCGGCATCACGCATTTGCGCGCGCGTTGCACGTTCCGTCGGTTCGGCTCGAGCGCGGTGAGTCAGTGAGGCGGGATTGGATTGGTCGCCGTGCGTCGGTCGGTCCTCGTTCTGTTGGCGGTACCGTAACCGGGCGGCATGGAACGGAATGCGGGCAACGATTAAAGCCGGTCACACGGTCACAGAGACCGACACTCGCGTTCGCGGCTTTATTCGTTTGTGTTTTGTGTTTCCTGTAAGGCTGGAAAGATTGACGCGTTAAGAAGGTTATTCGGAGGCAGCGCTCACCCTGGAAGCACCATGGCCAGGGGAAGCGAGGAATCTGTGAATGGATCGTGGAAAAAGCAAGTGGATGACATCAGGAAGATATTTGAGTTTAAGGAAATCCTCGGGACGTGAGTATGAACGATGCTTTGACATTGTGAACGACTGGCGGTTCGCCTTCTCAAAGTTTGACCTGAGAGAATATTCTGATGTTGCAGACAGGCGAAATACCTAACTTTATCATCGCATTAAAGCAATATTTGCTGGGTCATAAACTGCTTGAAAATTCAGCACTTATTTTTCGACTCAGTAACTGAACGAGAAGGTAAAGGTGGCGTTTTTGTCTCGTGAATGCAGCGTTACGTGTAACGACTGGGCGCTTATTTGCATATGTATATATAGCCTATGAAAATAAAAGCTTGTATATGGTATTTGGGTAGCTGACCTATCAATGTTTCCTATGATCTGACAGAAAATGTAGGGAAAAAAACATCTTATTCTATTTGTAATATTTTTCTCGTTTTATTATGTATATTATGTTTTTTTTTCTAGATTATTGCTGTGTCACACCATAGGACACAGTCCTGTTTTTATTTGTCAATTGCCCGTTCACTTTACTAGCAGCAATACACTTATATTATTAATTTAGACATCAACAGACAGGTTTAATAAAAAAATGTTTCATCCCCCAGTTATCTGTCAACCCTGTTACAATCATGAAAAAGTCTGTCTGTCTGTTTATGTATATGTGTATATATATGTGTATATGTGTATATATATGTGTATATATATATATATATATATATATATATATATATATATATATGTATATATGTGTATGTGTATATATATATATATATATATATATATATATATATATATATGTATATGTATATATGTGTGTATATATATATATATATATATGTATATGTATATATGTGTATATGTGTATATATATATATGTATATGTATATGTATATATATATGTATATGTATATATGTGTATATATATATAACATTTTGTATGTTTTGTCACTCAAGCTGGGTATTTTTTTTATATCAGCATTAAATATTTTTACTTTCTGTACATGTTTGTATTATTGATTATATATATTATTTACTTGAATTCTTTCCTTGAATTTGTTTTCACAGGTTATCTGTCAACCCTGTTAACATTATTAAACAATTATTAAACATTAACAATTATTAAAATTAAACATAATTCAAAAATAAAACTCTCAAAATAAAAATACAACCGCTCTCTTAAATTTTGTAGGGTTTGTCAGTTAACCCTGTTACCATTTATGCAGTTTTATACAGTAAACAAACTGATTATTGACAGCTGAATGTTTATAGCAATGTCAGCATACTTCTTCTAATAAACACTTTGTTTAATGACCTTGAGCGCAAGACTAGTAAGTCTAAAGTCTAAACGAACTGTAAAACTCTTTGACTAAGGTGAAGGCGTATCCCAGCATTCCCTTGTTTGTTCTAATGCAATACACAGTTGCATATTGAATCAGACATATAATAGGGTGTTTTGGTGTGGGCAATGTGGTCTGTATCAATGCATATGTATGCATTTTAAATCCATACTTAACCTACTTGGCGTAGCGGGTTTTAATGTGCAGGCCTTCTTCTGTCACTTTTAATATCCCACACCCGGCAACATGGCCTTATGTTCTCACGAACAAATGTTCCTCCTCCGTTGTAGCAGCAAAGAAATACAGGTTACCTGGGTTTTCCCTAGTAATTCCTTGAAATAGACCAAGAGATGTCTATTTATATGGTGTACAGGGACCAAAAACAGGACAGGTATTTTTATGTTCCTTGGAGAGAAAACATTTTTTTTCACCATTTGTGTGGTTTATATGTATTAATATATATTTATTTACTTGCTAGATAGTCCCTCAGCTGACATGTTCAGCACTATTGTAAAATGATCTATGCGTAATTTTCATATGTTAATTAGAAATTGATTGCAATGCATCTGCGCTATATCGTAGTCTTTTGCTATCATAGTCTTTTTGTAATTAATTAATTTAATTGTTTTTTTTTATGTAATTACTTTCAATTTAGTGCCTTTTTGAAAATATGTTTATGAGGCACGGGATAATGTTCAGGTCAATGATACCTCGAATGTCAATTTAATTTTATTACTTTTTGTTTTGTTTTGATTAGTATTTAATTTAGGTTTTCAATCCAGTGCCTTTTCCAAACATCTAAATATAATGTGTTTAAAGCACTTGATTGTGGTCAGGTTTTATTATTATTATTATTATTATTATTATTATTTTCCCTATATAAGGCAGGTGAGCTCAAATGATTATTTAATTTTTTTAATTTTATTTGATTTAGTTTTTATTTTCTTAATTCAGTGCATTTTCCAGACGTCCGGAGATAATGTGTGTACAAGTCAGATGAGGGTGCTTAGGTCACAAACGGACAATATGACACGATGGAGATCTCTATTACATAAGGTTTTTACAATAGCACGCCAAAAGTCTCTTACAAAAGGATTTACTGGCAGCTTTAGTGGATACAGACCAATCCTGATCTGTAAATGTTTCATTTGTACAGAAGCTCCATTAGTCCCGTCAGTTACAATAGATTTGAAGAGAATACTCCAATTTACATGCTTCCATGTCACAGGCTCTGATACCGTATCTGTCTCAGTCTGACTTACAGAGAGACTTGAGTAACAGAAAACCTCTAAGTCTGCGGTCATATATCACATATCGCGTGTCCAGATTATATATAATAGTTTTTATTGTGCTGTGCAAACACCATTGCAGATACGTTTCTATGGTTGTTCTAATACTCGGAGGATGTCATTTTCCCTCAATATTGCAGTCATTTGTGTTCTTCTGATTTCAAAGATGATAGGGATTATGATACAATGAACGTAAGTCATCGCAAACAGCATCAATTACTCCCAGAGTGTTCAGATCTGCTCTTGGGGAATATTTTCATGCAGAGTTTAGCTTAAAGGACTATACTTGAAACATTTGAGCGGAAAGTAACGGTGCATTCAAAATCAAGTAGAAACTTGAGTTTGAACTGAATTCATGACTGTTAAAAAGTGTCCATCAGCTAA